>NW_026555779.1:0-50065 GCF_029017545.1 Prosopis cineraria | reverse complement strand
TTGTTTTCTTCTTCCCTTTGTTTCTGTAGCAGCTCGGGGGTGGGAGAAAATGATTATAGTTTTCCAATTTGAAAGTGAAGCTTGGGGAGTTTATTTTAGGTGAGTGCCCCACTTTAATTACTTTGGTGTTGTAAAAAGGTGAATGAGTATATATTGGTCTTTGAGCTGAAATTGGTTCTGGGTAAAGAATTGAAATTGGGAAGCTTTAGTCAATTTAAGTGCTGATAATTGGGGATTGTTGAGGAAGAGATTTAAAGAGTAACATAGTTTGTTATATTGTTTAAATTTTGATGCATATAAGGTGTTTGTTAAAATGTGTAAAAGAGAGATTTGGTTGGAATGGGACAATCAAGTGTATTCATATATTAAGGACTGAAATTTGAATTTAGTTTGGTTAATTTCTATACTGAAACTTAAAATAGTATGGATATTGCTTGAAATGTGTGCGTACGTATGTCTGTCTATATATATATATATTATTGTGACAGAAATTATTAGGGAGAGATTTGAAAAGAAAGAAGCTTGATAGTATAGTTTGAACATTGATGCATGGAGGATGTTTGACAAAATGATCGAAAGGAAAGTTGTGTGTTTATGGTAACAAATACACATGATAATTATTTGATCATTGATTAAATTATTATGGGAAACACTCTTCTCTACAATGAATGTTAGAATTTGATCTGGAGATTGTTGGAGGGGAAATAATATATCTTGGTTGGTAATTAAGAACCAATGCTGGCGTGTTTCTATGTTAATCTTGGAAATATCTTCAGAGATTGTTTGATGCAATGTTTTAAAAGGCTTTAAAGTTGAGATTGAGATTTTATTTTTTGCTTTCTTTTCGTTTTCCTAAATAATTTGGACTGTAGATTTTGGGTTATAATTATACATATAAGAAAATGACAATGGTACTCCTTGAGTAATTGGGACTTAAGGACCAAGCATGGTTGCTAGAAGGCTAATTAGGAGTAAGTTATATCAATTTGGGAATGCAGCAGGTAAATGAATAATGTCTCAATCAATTTATAAATTATAAATTTCCTTTTATCGAATATTATTTTTAACAATTTACAGTTATTAGTATATGTTTCCCTAACATTGATTATTATTGTTAATTAAATTTCTTTAACTTTTGAAGTTGTCATGATATGTATTTATAAGATTGACAAAAATGTTTTTGTAAATTTTAATACTCTTTTATTTAGCAAAGACAATCATGGAAATTGGTGAAAAAGTTTATAAAATATTAGTTGTGAATTTTTATATTTAAAATGATTGATGTTTCAAATAATTCATGCGAGTTTGATATTGAAAAGAGAAAATTTTATTTTAAAAATGATGATTTTCTCGCATGTTTAAAAATGAATTTCAATGGGACTTTATACAGAACAGTGATTGCTAATAACAATTCCGTTAGCCCTTGACACGCTATTGTTAATGATTAGCTAGTTTGATTTTCGTGAGCTTTATTCTCACGTTTGTTATTCGTAGGTCTCGTACTCGCGTTTGTTTTCGTGGCTTTAACCCCGCGTTTTGTTAGTATTACCCTCGTGAACTATGTGTCTAAATTTGTTTCGTGGTTTCGACCACGTTTGGTTAGTTACCCTTATAGATTGTGTGTCCACGTTATTTTCGTGGCATAAGCGACATTTAATTATTTATTCTTGTGAACTATGTGTCCACATTTGTTATTAGTTTTGTTAAGTCCTAAAAAAGGTGAACTTACAATTGACTTATATATATATATATATTTTCTCTAGAGGTTTTAATTTATAAATGTTGCTACATTTTTGTTCATAGATCTACTCAATTTGATAAAGGCAAGTGTTAATTTCATTTATGTTATTTTATTTTAAGCTAGCTGATCTTGAATTTTAATATGTGAAATATTTTAAGTAATTGTGTTATATTGAATTTTTTTTTTTTTTATTGTGTATAAAATTCATTAAGATTGTTCACATGCATTCATTTAATTTTTATTATTGGGGCATTATTAACTGAAAAATTATTTTGGTCTCGGATATTATAGTTGACCTACTTCGAGTTGACTATTGAGGGGCTATCTTTTGACGTGAAGTGAAGAAGTTATTGACCAGCTTGGATGTAAAATTTAAAATTTTGAATTTATGTTTTGTATATTTTATTTAGACGCTCCACATAAATTATAGTTAGGACATTCATATATATATATATATATATATTATACATGATTTGTCAATTAGAAGGAGCATAGCTCTTTGTTGATGCTATTTTATACTGAGGAATGTCGTCATAGAATTTTCAGGAAGTCTTATTTTATGGGGAGATTCTATCAAAAATTGTTTTTACAAAAGCATTAAGTCTTCTGTTCTTATTATTCATATTGGACATGGTTCGATTTATTTTCAAATGTCTTAGTGGTTTAGAAATTAGAGTTCGTTATGTTAAGGCTTTCGAGATATAGGTTTTGTTTTCATATTTCGTACTGGTCATTCCTTATTTTCAAGGAGTGACACATGCTTAGGAAGATATTGTCTCAGCAAACCTAAAAGACACCTACTCTAACGAAGTTGCTTGCTTCTCTGCAATGCTTATTTTCTGCTGGAAAATAGAAATCACACCACATGGAATAGTGATACATAGACTCACACGACACAATGGGGAAAGGGACAACATGTGCGTCAAGCCGTCAACCCAAAGAAACTAAATGGGTGACAACTTTAGAACAATGACGAGTGAAGCTTGGCAAGTTACATTCGTACTCTCATGATGACCAAAACAGACATCAAAGATGCTATATTAACCCAAAACCTCCAATCTGGTGTCTTGCCGCGTGGATGTGGTTGCTCGACCTTCAAAACAAGACCAGAATCACTAGCTAATTATTTGAAAGGCCAAGGCCAAGCACGCTGCTTTCTCTCTTCATGTCACTATTGCTTTCATCTGGTAGTACCAAGATTAGCGATCAACAATGTCCAACATGCGTGTCTTCTTTTAAGGAACTATATGTCTATCAAATAAAAGTTTTTGAATATCTCTTTGTACGACGTATATATACTGAATAATTAACATCATGCATCAATGATAAATAACTCAATCCGATCAGGCTAAACAATAAAATCAGTAGAAAAACGTTGCAAGCATGCTATTATATATTCTAAACAATAAATATCAGTAGAAAAATGTTGCAAGCATGCTATTATATATTACTATGTTCTTCATGATATTAGCATAGTGAAGAGAGTTTTTGATGTATCTGCTGACTCGCTGCCTCTTAAGTGAAGTTTGCACGCTTTGTATGTGTTTGATGATATCGTGCTTTCGCTGGCCTGGCAAGATGCTATCTGTGAATGAATTAGGCATATCATAAAAACGAAGAATCTGTAACTTTTTGAGATTCTGAATGTCATCAGGCACCTCAGCCATCTGAGGGCAAGGCCCAACGTATAGCTGCTCAAGCTGTGGCAGTGCCTTGTCATCAATTTTCAATGTTTTCAAGTGCTCCAGCTTCTTGAGGCGTAATCTTGAGCTTTCTTAGCCACCCTTTTTGGAAATGTAGTTCCAAAAAGTTGTAGGTCCACCTTGATAAGCCTTGCGAAGTCGTAGGTCCAAAAGCTCATTCAAGTCTTTTAACAGAATCTATAGGATCATCCGTATTCCTGAGCCGTAAAAGCATAGCTTCACTAGCTTTTTGAGTCTGGGAATCCATTTTGGCAAGCTCTGCAAACGACCCTCCAAGTAAAGTCGTTCAAGGTGCCTTGGAGGGTTGGTTAACGAGTCTAGCTCTAGAAATTCATTCTCGTCCACTGCTCCTATCCACAGTGAGGTAAGGCGTTTAAAGACTCTACTGTATAAATCTCTTCCATTATGACGTCTTAGTCTGGTGATACCTAGCTTCTTTAGCTGCTTTAATTTTCTTAATTCTATAAATATGGAAGCATTCACGTGGTAGCAATCGATAGAGTATAGCATTTGTAGATCCTTGAATTTCCCAAATCCTTTTATGATCTGCAGTCCACGGTAAGAAAAAGCTGCCATGCCCAGATCAATTTCACCACCGTGGAAGGAATAACATAGAAGCTGACGAAGCTTGGCAAGCTTGTTTATTTCTCCTGAAAGCCTATGTTCACAAGAGTTCTTGATGTGTAGAGTAAGAAGATTCTGAAGCTTGCCAATGGATGCGGGAAGCGTCTTGACTTTTGTGTTTCTTAAACTCAAATATTCCAAGAGCAGTCAGTCTCCGATTTGTTCAGGAAGAGCATCAATTGGAGCGTCGCATCGAAGTCTAATATTCTTATAAGATTGAACTTGGTCATGAAAGTTGTTGAAATCCCTTTAATGTTGGACAAAATACAAGATCTCACCTTGCCAGGATCTGAAATAACCCCTTGAAGCTCATTTTCTCTGTAATCCTTTTGAATGGATGATCGTCGTGGTGAGTCTGAAGAGTTTAAGTCCGAGCTGCCAGCATCGTCAAAAAGTTGACAGAAGTTCATCTCTTCAAACTTTTGTAAGATGAACCCGCGCATCATGTCATGAACTCTGCAACTTCTAACTTTGCCATCACAATCAACCACTGTAGCCTGAGAAAAAACATGATCGACAACCATGTCTAAATCAGACATTTTGGAATTATAAACCATGAAAGACAACAATACAATGAGCTGCGTGTGTTAATTCATACCTGAATCAAGCTTCTGTTTATCAGCTCTTGGAGGTGTTTCCTTCCGATTTCTTCCGGCCTCTCTGGGTTTTCTTTGACAAACCCTACTGCAATCCATAAACGGATGAGTCTGTTGCAGTTGATAGGGTAGTCTTCAGGAAATTCACCCAAGCAGAGAAAGCAACGTTTGAGGTGATAAGGAAGATCATAATAACTTTCAGACATGACCGTGTTCAACACCCGGCCAGCATCAGTATCATTAGCCAAGAGCCGACTTAGGTTTTTATGCACATTTTGCCACTTGGTGCTGACATCATCGTTGTCTATATTTGTTTTTGAAAGAAGACTCCCAATGGTCGTGATAGCCAGTGGCAACCCTTTGCATTTGTCGATTATTTCATCAGACAATAGTCGCAAGTCTTGTGGGCATTCATCACCATGGAAGGCAATTCTGGTGAAAGGTTCCTCGGCCTGTTGGCGTTCAAGATGTTTCAGACGAAGGGTTTAGTAAGGTGTGTGTGACCCTTGCAATGGCTTTCCACTTCATTCTTTCTGGTCGTGATTATTATACTGCTTCCGTTTTGCTCGGATGGTAATATTTTCTTAATTTCGTCCCAAAATCCGGTGGCCCAGACATCGTCGAAATCTGTCAAGCGCCGGTTTTCTTGCAGACAGTTTCTCACTTCTTCTATCAAATCCCGTGTCTCCGTATTGCCCATCTCAAAATCCTTCTGAGACTTGAGTTGTTGAATCAGTTTCCTTAATGCGTTCCTTATCTCATAAGTTTGCGACACGTCCACCCAAGCTCGATGTGCTGCAAACCTTTCCACCACCTTTTTACGATGGTGACATACTTGGTAGACCAGGGTGGTCTTGCCTGCACGTAAGCATAATAATCAATATTTCAACGTCAATTATCAAATAAAATCGTCTGCAGTGCTCGTCAGGTGTTCATCACCTCTAATAAATTTTACCCCTATTGAATATATATATATATATATATATATATTGTAATAAAAAGTTCTTTCTCAAACATTTAATAAAATATAAAAGAGATTGTTATAAAAATTTAATAATATGACTTATAAATAGGAGAAATAATTTTTTCTCTCTACCATATAAATAAAAATGGAGAGTAATTGTTAATTGCAAAGAAACTTAAAATTAAAAAGATGCATGTTTTTTTAATAATTTTAAGAATGTAACCAAATATATATATATATATATAATATGTATGTGTATGTATGTATGTATGTATGTATGTTTTACTCTGTGCAAAGTTCATTAACATTATATTAAAGATTGGGGATATCTTCCACCAACCAAGGAGGATAGAGATTAAATCTCTTCTCTAACTAGGTTTGTTGATCCTTGTGTCTCAGTGCTGCAAGATATATGATTCAAGTAAGGTTTCTCAACATTTTTGTTGGGCGAACTTGGTCACACTAGTGTAATGACTCTAAATTTTAATTAAAAAATAATAAAATAATAAATAAATAAATATCTCACACATTAATATTGTATTTATTTATTTTATTTTAGTAAATGGAGAGTAATGACTAAGGGTTTTATAGATTCGGTTTGGTTTGGTTTTTGTTTAATTTGGTTAAGGTTTGAATCATGTTTCGATGCACTTATTAATTTTTTTTTTCCATTTTCATTATGGTGCAGTGTATTAAAATTAAATCTAATTCTTTGTGGCTTTTTTTTTCATAAATAGAGATATAAAAATATAATAAAATTTCAATGTGCTAACAATAATTAATCATAAAAATTGATATTAATTTATAAGATTAAAATTATTTAATATCATGCATTTCCATTCAAGTCCTTTAAAAATGTTTATCTATATATTTATATTTTAATAAATAATGAAAACTTATTATACAAATTCAAAACAAAATGCTTCTTGTAGATAAATTAAATACATGAGGCTTTCAAGTTGTAAATAATTAAATAATGGTCATAGCATGATTATTATAATTATTTAATGTTATGCATTTCCATTCAAGTCCTTAAAAATGTTCATATATTATTATAAAAAATTCAAAACAAAATGCTTCTTGTAGATAAATAGTTTTATATTTTATAAATAAATAAATAAATAGTATTTTTTTTCAATCAAGTCTAGTTCAATTCGGTTCGATTTTTAGTACTCAAAATCGAAACTTGAACTGAATCAATCAGCTTTCATATTATAAAAAAATCAAAGCAAATTTTATTGTTATTCAATTTTGGTTGGCTTCTTTCAGTTTGGGTTAATTTGGGTTGGTCCTTTTGATTTGAATCGATTTTAAACACCTTTAGTAATGATCCAATAAAAACTATGTAAGTTGCCTACCTAGAAGTCTAGAGTTCGAATCTCACTAAGAAAAGGTTATTTTTATTTTGTGTTAATTATGAGAGAATGATAGGAAAAAAAATGCCTTTGTCTTTTGTTATAATAAAAAAAATTTCGATCCTTTCTTATAATTTTCTCTCATTCTTTCTTTTGACAAGATTTTTTTCCTTTCCTCGGCTATTTGAATATCAGAATTGGTAGAGGGAGGGAGAAGCTTCAGGATCTCGTCCTTCTATCTCCATTCTTTCTTTTTCACCGACCTAAAACCTCTGCCTTGCGATCTCGATTCATCGCCCTCCCCGCTTTTGCTGTCGTCGCCGGTGACATGAGTATGCCATAAATCCTTACCTCCCTTTTGTTCCTTGCATCTCCTTCTCTGTTCGTGCCTTTGCTGTGATTGTCATCCTGCTGTGTCGCATTGCTGTCATCACCAGTGACGTGGTCAAGGGCCGGACGAGATTGTTCCTTTCCTCCTCCTTCTCTGTGTGACCTCTTCCTCCTTCGTGCGTCTGCTATCATGATCAGAACTTTCCCTTGTGCACGACAGCAACCATTTCTTCTTCCCCTGTTTCTTCTATGGTGAGTTGCTGTGTTGGTTGCTGTCATTAATTTTTGTTTTCCTCTGCTTGGTGTCGCTGGTTATCTTCTTTCTTGTCTGAACAGCAATATTTCTTTTCTCTCAGCTCCTACTCTCCTGTTGCTGTCACTGGAGCTAAGGATGGTCGAAAAACTTCCACCTTGCAACACCTCTGTTCGTGCGTCACTGTAGATGTTGTTGTTGGTGCATGAGTTCTTCTTCCTCGGTTTCGATCAGCTTCTTTCTCTCCCTCTTCTTTATTGTTGTTGATTCATGTATGAAGTTTTGAACTCTTCTTCTTACTATTTTAGTGCGTGGACATTTTGCCTCTCTAAATGCTGAATCTATACGTGTGGGTAAGAGGTGATTTGCTTCTTCTTTTTTTGTTATATCGTGTGAATGGATGGTGGAGGATTAAGCAAGTAAGTTGGAATTTTAATCCACTAAAGAATATGAAGCAATATGGGCTGAAATTGTATTTGAAAGTATTTTGATATTTGTTGAAGGAATGGTTTTGAAATATTGAGATAATTTATACAACCATGATGTTAAACTGTTAAAGAAGTAGTTTGGATGAAATAAGAAGAAAAGAGCCTAAACTTAAACTTGAAGATGGGTGGCTAAGGTATTTGACAAGTGTTTGTTAAAAGAAGTTTACTTGGATTTTATTTTGTCTAGAATTTCATAAATTCTTGGGTAAAGTTTGCTTAGTTGGGTGTTATTGACCCATGAATTTAGCTTGTAAGGTTGTTAGTAAATTGTTAGATATTTAAATTGAATGGGTAGAATAATGTACTTAAAGTATTTGATACAAAGCCTGAGAGAAAATTATGTCTCAAAAAAAATTGGCATCATTAAAATAAATTAGAGGAGACTAGTGATGTAAATGATAATACTTGAATCAACTTTAAAGTATGAATTTTGATTTTGAAACTTTAAATGATAGTAGTTGATTGAGATTGTGTAATAAATTAAATTTTTTATTAAAATTGTATTTATATATATCTTTATAGGGTGTGTGGAAGAATAAGACTCTAACAAGAATTAAAAGAAGAATATTGTTTAGAATTTAGAACTCCGAGGAGTAAGTGAATAGCACTCCTATTTTTTTACCAATAAAAGTAGTATGTTATTGAAAATATTACATTTTTATATAAATCATTTTTCAACTATGATGAGTGTTGAGTACTTTGTTAATTAAATTATTTTAGTTCTAGAAATTCATGGAATAATGATAAAGAATAATTAAATTATGATGTGCGTATGTATTTTTTTAAATATAATTTCAAGATTGATGAAGACATCTTTGTTTATTAAACTTTGAAATTTCTTAATTTATCAATTAATGCAAGCTCGTACATTAGCTATGAAGTATTATTTTGGCAGATTTTGATATTTAAAATAATTCATGGGAGTTTAGATATTAAATGAAAAGTTTATTTCAGAGATGATTATTTTTCTTGCATGTTTAAAATGTGACTTTTAAAAGGACTCTAAACAGAACACTATTGCTAACGGCAGTTTCATTAGCCTGTAGCGCTGTGGTTAATAACTAGTTAGTTTGATTTTCATGAGCTCTGTTCTCACATTTGTTATTCATGAGTTTTGTACTCACGTTTGTTTCACGGCTTCGAACTGTGTTTGGTTAGCCTTACCCTCATGGATTGTGTGTCCACATTTATTTCGTAGTTTTGATTGCATTTGATTACTTATCCTCGTAGACTGTGTGTCCATATTTATTTTCATGGCATAAATTGTGTTTGTTTATTTACCCTTATGGATTATATGTCCACATTTGTTACCTGTTCTATAAAGTCCTCAAAATTTTAAATTTTGATTAATTGGCTCATTCGAAATTCCAATGGTTTCAATTAACAAGTGTACTATTTTGATTTTTGTATGAGTAGTTTGTTTTCTCTAAGCATAATAGAATAAAGTGCTTTCAATTCACTCTCATTTTATAGTTATGATTATAATTTACAGATTTATCAAGTTATTATGTTGAATTATCATCTTTTTATTTCACGTGATTATTTGATTTTATTATTTTAATTCTTTTGAATTCTATTTTGGAGATGTTATTCACTTAAAAATTATTTTGGTCTCAGACTTATTAACCGACGTTGATCCTACTATCAGCCTTTGAAGGAAAATATAGCTATATTGGGTGAAAATTTTGTTTGGTGCTGTTACCTTTTAATGAAAATATGTAAGTCTTATATATTTTAATTTAAAAGAAAGATTAGTTGCTCTACATAGATTGTTATTACGAATTTTTTTATTTATATGCTATTTGTTAGCTGGAATGAGCTAAGCTCCTAACTAATATTATATTTTGTGAAATTTTTTGTGTTGTAGAATTTTTTTGGGAAATTCTATTTACAGAAGAGGTTCTGCTAAAATTTTCACAAAAATATTGAAGCTTTGCTATAACAATTAATATTTAAAGTGTTAGAATTTTTATATAACTTGATTTTTTTAAAAAAAATGAAATAAATTTATATTTTGAGGCTTACGAGAATGTGCGATATAATTTGCATCCATGCCGGTCACCTTCTTTTTTCGAGGCGTAACAATTAGAATCCTCAATCCCTTAGCACTTCAACCTTCAAATCTCAAAGCATAATGATATGGGTTCACACTCATGAATTGTTGGTCGGATTCTTTCTAATACACAGGTTCCTCAAAGAAGAATGTAGAGCATACTTGAATCTTAATATGACAAATACAAGATATTAAAGAATCAGGCTTTCAGGAAAGAAAATTTTTTTAGAGAAAGTCCTTGTGACTTACATCAACCTGAGCTAGTTAGTGTATATTCCTTCGCTTTTTTTTATAAGTTATTTCTACCAACACCATCAATACCAATGCAAAAAAGGTAAAAGGAATAAAAGTATGTAAAACTCCAAAGATACCCTTATATAACAAATTTAAAAAGTAATATCATATTATTTTTTTTCATTCATGAAGAGTAACTTTATAAATAACTTTCAAATATTACTTAAAAAGTCGCATCGTGATTCATAAATGGGATCAAATGGATATTCTAGAATGTGCTTTATAAATGAGATTCGAAGGGATATATTTTAAAGTTAGAGGGTTAAATATTAAATGAATGTAATTGTTATGAACTTGATCGCTTTAATTAGAAGCTAAGTCAGATGTAATTGGAATCGAGGTAGCTTGCTTCGTACTCATGCATGACATCAGTGAAAAAATAAACCAATTTAAGTTGCTTATTATGATGGGCACTTGTTTTTTCTTGGCTAAAAATTGGTTTGAAATGAGACCTTCCAAAAGGTCCTTATTTTTTTTTCAGAGGGTTAAATATTTAAATGAATGTAATTAATATGAACTTGATTGGCTTTAGAAGTCAGAAGCAATATCTGAATTGGGGTAGCTTGCTTTTGTACGCATGAATGAAAACAAAAGGAAACAATTTTAGACTTCGTCTTATTTCATCATCCATATCCACAAAAACGAGTATACATTACGGTAGCCATATTATTCAGAGTACACCAATCTCGTATATGGAGTAGCAATATTAGAGATCATACTAAATATATGCTGATATATTTTAGATAAACAGGCCCCAGGTCTACTTAATAATTTTTCATCTTTAATCATCCACCATTTTATTTCGGGGCTAGTTGATGATATGAAAGGAATAACAGTGCTCTTTGATCTTTGAAGTAATAAATCTCTTTTATCTCTTTTATTAAAAAACTTAAACTAACAAAATAGTTGATTTCACTGGTGCTGAGTTTATTCATATGAAATGTGAATAAGAAAGAGAAAATGACAGCTGAGATTATAAAACTTTGAATTAATGATGGTTAGGATTTTGACAATTTTTTTTAAAAGTAAGTTGCAAATATTAACTTAAAGAAATGTAAATTCAAAAATGTTAATTGTATATAAAATATTTAAATTTTAATGTAACTTTGAGATTGCATTTGCAATTTCTATTTATAACTATTTGAATTAATATCCTTAACTCATTTTTATTAATACAATTTGTGAAAATAGTGACTTACCTTATTAATTTCAATATGAAATATATTTATATAAAGAAAAAAGATCTATCAAGATCTATCAAAGAATAAAATAATAACAGAAAATAAAATAGTTATAACTACTCTAACTACAATTATATAAAATAATATATATATATATATATAAAATCAAAAATCTAATATTGCCCTATGTTACCCCTCACAAGTTGGGGAATGTATGTCGCACATACCCAGTTTGAATAGGAGATCATTAAAGGGACCAGCGCCAAGAGGCTTGGTGTAGATATTAGCAATTTAAACCTTTGAGTAAATAGGAAGCAAATGGATGATGCCGCTTGAAGTTTATCACAAACAAGATGACAATCTAGCTCGATGTGCTTAGTTTGCTCATGAAAAGTAGGATTAGAGGCAATATAAAAAGAAAATTAATTATCACAAAAGACCAGTGCAGGAGAAAGATGGGAGATATGAAGATCTTGTAACAAAAATAGCAACCATTGTAACTTATAAGTCACAGAACTAAGAGCTTGATATTCAGCCTCAAAAGAGGAACGAGAAACAGTGGATTGTTTCTTCAAGCACCAGGAAACTAAGGCTTTGTCAAGAAAAACAAAAAAGCCAGTAATGGATCAGCGAGAATCAACATAACCAACCCACTCAAAGTCAGAGAAAGCATTTAATTTGAGATTAGAGTCAATAGGAAAAAATAAGCCCTTGCCTGGAAAGGACTTAAGATAACGAAGAATGTGATGAGCAGCTTGTAGATGACTATTACTTGGATCAGACATAAATTGAGATAACTGTTGGACGGCAAAAGCAATGTCAAGACAAGTTGTTGTCAAATAAAGGAGATGACTAATGAGATGCTGATAGGCAGATGGATCAGCAATAAGAGTACCATTATCTTTAGAAAGCTTGGCAAACCTATCTATAGGGGTAGAAGCTGGTTTTCAAGCAAGATAACCACAATCAGAAAAAATGTCTAAAGAAAATTTTTGTTGGCAGACAGATATACCAAAAGATTTTGAGCTATTTCCAAACCAAGAAAATAGTGAAGCAAACCCAAATCCTTGATTCTAAAATATTGATCAAGAAAACTTTTAATATTTTCAACAAAATCATTAGCCAACCAAGATAATGTCATCAACATAAACTAATAACACTATGAATGAAGAATCAATCTTCTTGACAAATAAAGAATAATCAGTTTTAGACTGGAGATAATCATATGAAGTAAGAGTAGTTGTAAGCTTAACAAACCATTGGCGGCTAGCCTGTTTCAAACCATAAAGAGACTTCTAAAGTATACAAACAATATTGGGTGATAAAGAAATAAAACTATAAGGAAGAGCCATCTAAATCTCTTCATCCAAATCACCATGAAGGAAGATATTATTGATATCTAATTGCTCCAAAATCCAAGAGTTGGCAATTGCCAATGCCAAAATTAAACTAACTATGGTTAGTTTAGCTACAAGTGAAAAAGTATCAAAGTAGTCAATCCCCTCAGTTCGTGTATAACCTTTAACGACTAAACGAACTTTATACCTGTCAAGAGAACCATTAGCCTTAAACTTCTTTTTAAACACCCATTTATAATTAATGGGATGTTTTCCTGCAAAGAGTTCAGTTAAGATCCATGTATTATTTTGCTCAAGAGCAGAAATTTTAACCTGTATAGCTTTCTTCCATTCAGAAACAAAGAGAACAAAGTGTTTGTAGGAAGGAGAAAGACGATTATAAGAGAGGACAGAAGATAAGGGATAACGAACATCTAGATTAAAGGAAGAAAATGGTGCTAAGGCAAGGAGTGAACAATGATAATCATGCAAGTAGGAAGGAGGGTTATGGGACCAAGAAGAGCAACATAAAGGCAATAAAGAAGAATCAATAAAAGAATGATCTGAAGAGGTAAGAGAAACGAGAGCTGAAGAACTTAGAGTAATAGAAACAGCAGAAGTAGAAAAGGATTGAATGATAAAAGGATCAGAATAATCGAGAGATGTAGATTGTGGCAAAGGAAAGTTAGTAGAAGAAGAAGTGGAAGATAAAGAAAAAGGAAATTTGACTTCATAGAAAATGACATGCTAACTAATAAAAATATCACGAGAATGCAAATCAAGACATATAAAACCTCTAGTGCCAAGATAAAAACTAAGAAAAACACATTTCCTAGCTCGATGATCAAATTTAGTGCGATAAGAAACAGAAGTGGAAGCAAAACAAAGAGAACCAAAGACGTGAATATTAGAAAAATCAGAGAACGCGTTATGAAGAAGTTTATAAGGTGGTTGCTATTGCAAAATAGGGGTGAGAAGATGATTAGTGATGTAAACAATATGTAAAATAGAATAAGACCAATAAGCTAAAAGTAAATGATTTTGAAATAACAAAGCTCGAGCAACATCAAGAATATGCTTGTGTTTATGTTCTACAACACTATTTTGTTCAAGTATTTCAACATAAGTTTTTGGAAGAAAATGCCTTTTGAATCAAAGAAAGAATGCATGAGGAATTCAAAACCATTGCCTGAGTGAATGATTTTTACAACAAAAGAAAATTGATTTTTCAGAAACAAAATAAGGCAGTTTGATTGAGTTCTAGTTTTAGATTTTAATTTTATCAAAATGACCTAAGTAAAGCAAGAGAAATCATTGACAACAGTTAAAAAATAATGATGGCCATGAACAAAAGTGATATTAAATGGACCCCAGATACCAACATGTAAAAGTTCAAGAGGATGAGTAGTATGAGAAATACTAACAAGAAAAGGTAATTTTCTTTATTTGGCAAAATGACAAACATCACAACTTTTATTTAAGGTAGGTTTATAAGTGATTGAAGATTATTTTTGACCTAGAATACTAATAGCAGTAGAAGAGGCATGTCCTAACCTAAGATGCCACAAATCAGAAGGAGGTATAAATTTAGAATGTAAAGTATGTAATAGGAGAAACTGAAGAAGGTGAGAACCTACTTGCATGATCTTGAAGAACATTGAGACCATTTTGAACCTCAACTATACCAATCGTCTTCCAAGAGTCCAAGGCTTAAATGAAACAATGAATGGCATTTAGGATTAAGAAATAGTAAAGGTGAAAACTAAGTTTAGAAACAAAAATTAAATGATAGTCAATCTGAGAAATCAACAAAACATTAGTAAGATAAAAATTAGAGAAAAGATAAATGGTTCCAGAATGATGAGCTTGAACAATAGAATCATCAGGTGACTAAACAAAAACAAGAGAAATAGAAACGAACTCGGAGAAACGATCAATAGAAGAACATATATGATTGGTTGTGCCACTATCAATGATCCAAGCAAGTGAAAGGCATTTAAAGGAAAGTATGTGAGATATACCTAGTGTTAAAGACACATTGAAAGAAGGAGTGGAAGGAGAGACAGTCACAAGTTTAACTTATACCGAAGGAGTTGATAAGTAGCAAGTGCAAGGGTTTGCACAAAAGCAAGAAGCTTATTGTATTGATCCCGAGTGAACGGCAAAGGGGTAAAAGAAGATTAAGACTAAGCATTTCTATTAGTAGGTACAAAAGCATCCAAAGTAATCATAATGGTAGAAGGCAGAACAATGGGTTCGGGTGCCGTGAGATTCTAGAAGCACCAAATAAAGCAAAGAGAGAAAACAATGAAGTAGAGAGGGAAAACAATGAAAAAGAAATTTCACATAATGGCTCCTCTAGTATCATAATACAATTTGTGAAAATAATGACTTATCTTATTAATTTCAATATGAGATATAGTTATATAAAGGAAAAAGATCTATCAAGATCTATTAGAGAATAAAGTAAAGATCTATCAAATAATAAAAGAATAATAGAAAATAAAATAGTTATAACCACTCAAACTATAATTATATAAAATAATATATATAATCAAAAATCTAATATTGCTCTATGTTATCTATAAAACAAGTTGTTCAAAATTGAGAATCTAATTATCATTAATTTAATATTTGGGATCAAATTATCCTTCTCTAAGAAAAGCACAACAACGTCAGTTCAATTTTTAACAGATTTTGAAACATAAATGATATATCACTCTTATTGATTCACTCTCTTCCACGTTAAAACGTTTGTATTTTGAGCTGTATATTTCTCTCTTTTTCTTTTCTTTTTTAACAAATTATCTAGTCATACAGTCTTAGTTGTATTTGAGTTGGGTTGGCCCCTAATTGTATTTACTTTTCAATTTCAAAATTTGCTGAAATGATGTGTAAACAAAAAAAATGTTTTATCTTTCTTTCAATTTGTTGATGCTCTCCTTCTCTTTGTTCAATCATTGACACTCTTTATACAAAAGCGCGTTGTTAAATTCCGGGTAAACATTTTTTTACCCAAAAAAAAAAATTGGAGTAAACTATAATTTCAACTTAGTACACCATTCTTCGGGTTAATTTCTTTCTCTATCACCATGTGCATAAAAATTGTTACATGATTACATCACCTAAATAATTAACGAAATCAACTCGTGACCTCACATTAATGGATATCTGACATAGGTATCCTATGTTTTATCTTGATTTGACCCAAACTTGGATTTTATTTGATTGGGCAGCCTCGCGATTCATTATACAACATCCACTTGCATGATTACTTAATATTATTATGGATTAGCCATTAAAGTACTGATTGTTTAATCAAATGAAAGGTAATATATGTAATATGAACTAAACTAAATTTAGAAGTAAAAGTAATCCAAGTGACGAAAGCTTGCTTTCGTATGTAATTGAAAAGAAACAAACGAAATATTAGAAGCAAAACAACCCAAAAGTTCCGCTATCCATCTATCAGTTTTTTTTTTTTTTTTAGCCAACAATCCATCTATCAGATTTTACATGTACATAATGCGGCAACATATCAGTCATAAATATCGTCCTTTTTTTTAATAGATTTTATATGACAGATTGATACATATATGGTTTTGATTAAGCATGTATTTTTTTTCCCCTGTTTATGTATCTTTTAGATCATCTTGTTTATAGGCAATAACTTGCTATATGAGAGTTGAGGCAGGGTAAGAAAAATATTGCCCCAAGTCCCCAACAACCATTGATGCAGGTGCCTCAATGTAAGAATATTTGTGGTCTGTATCATTGACTTTCTTTTATCCATTCGTTTCATTTTTTCCTTTTTTTTTTCCAATATAAATATGGCGTGTGAGGCATATTCTTCTCATTGATGTGGTGTTGGATAAAAAATGTTAAATCTCTTCAATAAGTTGCTCCGTCTCCATCTAATAATAATAGGAATCACTTTCTTTTCCTTCCTTTTTATTTTATTATATTCTTGTTTTGAAATTAGAAAGATAAAAATAAACGACTTTAATGGTGATAAAAATATTCCTGTTTATTTTATTTGCTAGATTGTGAATCTCATATGTTTTTGTACAAAGTTTGAAGTCATCACTCCAATTGTTTATAATTTATTAATATTGTGATTTTTCATTTATCTACATTAATTTTATTAACACATCATTTGCCAAGAACAACATAGATAAAAGGATCCAGTTTCGGAAGGGATGAGCATCAATGTAGACCGTCCAAATATATAAAAAATATTTAATCTCAAAGTATCGCCAATAGTGCCACTATAATTATACAACATCCACAAACTCTTGTGAAGTGCATGCTTCTCAGCAATGCTTATTCTACTATGGGAATCACACCACACGGAATAATGATACATATATAGACTTGTACAATAATAGAGATCAACATTTGAGTCACACCCCAAACAAACTAGAGAAAATATGATTAACAACTTTAGAACAGTGACCATGAGTACTGGTTTGACCAGTGAATCAAGCTGGGGAAGATATTGCTTCAACAAACCTCAAAGACACCTTAAGTTTCTTGCTTCTCAGCTGCAATGCTTGTTCTGCTGGAAAATAGAAATCAAACCACACAAGGAATCATGATACATATATAGACCCACACAACAGGGAAAGGGACAACATGAGCGTCAACCCAAACGAACTAAATGAGTAACGACTTCAGAACAGTGACGAGACCTTCATCAGAGAATCCAAAAAGGCAGCTGCTCCAGATATCTGGACGCTAACGCTAGCATGACAACGAAAACAGACATCAGAGATGCTAGAGGTACCCAAACCCTCCAATCTGCTGTCTCGCCATTTGGATGTGGTAGCTCGGCTTTGGGACGAGAAGAAATTAAATTACTCTGCGCCATCTCAGAATAATCACGATCACCTTCAAAACATGAGCAAAATTACACAAAGTTATTTGAAAAGCCAAGGCCAAGCACACTGCTTTCTCTCTTCATATTACTACATACTGCTTTTATCTGTTAACACCAAGATTAGTAAATAGGGATCAACAATATATATAAAACTGTGTCCAACAAGCATGCGTACGTGTCTTCTTATTTAAGGAACTACATGTCTATCTAAAAGTTTTTTACTTCACCAATATATGCTCATCACTCAATATTCATGCATATTATGATTAGCCTATTCTATTAATCTCCCGTAAATTAATTGTGCTCAAGAATATCTCCTTGAACGATATATACTGAATAAGCAGCATCCTAATAGCAAGAAAATTCACACTATAGTTCATATCATGCATCAATGATGAATATAACCAGTGGAAAATTGTTGCGTGCGTGCATGCTAAACGACTTATTATTACCATGTCTGTTCCGCATGATATTAGCATAGTGAAGAGAGTTGTTGATATATCTGTTGACGCGCTGGCTCTTAAGTAAAGTTTCCAGTCTGCGTACGTGTTTGACATTTTGAATGTCATCGGGCACCTCAGCCATCTGAGGGCAAGGCCCAATGTATAACTGCACAAGTTGTGGCAGTGCCTTATCATGTATTTTCAATGTTTTCAAGTGCTCAAGCTTCCTAAGGCGTAAAACCTTGAGCTTTTTCAGCCACCCTTTTTGGAAATGCAGTTCTTCACCTTGGTAAGCCTTGCGAAGTCGTAATTCCAAAAGCTCGTTCAAGTTTTTAAGAGCCAATATAGGATCATCTGTTATTCCTGAGCCGTACAAGCATAGCTTCACTAGCTTTTTGAGCCTGGGAATCCATTTTGGCAAGCTCCGTAAACGACCCTCCAAGTAAAGTCGCTCAAGGTGCCTTGGGGGGTTGATTAACGAGTCTAGCTCTAGAAAGTCACCCTCCTCCACGGCTCCTATCCACAATGAGGTAAGGCAGGTTAAAGACTCTATGGTACTGCATAAATCTCTTCCATTTTGACGTCTTAGCCTTGTGATACCTAGCTTCTTGAGTTGCTTCAATTTTCTCAATTCTTTAATTATGAAAGCATTATTAATGTGGTAGCAATCGATAGAGTACAGCTCTTGTAGATCCTTGAATTTCCCAAATCCTTCTTTCATGATCTGCAATCCCTGGTAAGAAAAAGCTGCCATGCCCAGATCAATTTCACCACCGTGGAAGGAATAACCTAGAAGCTGACGAAGCTTGGTAAGCTTGTTGATTTCCCGCGGAAGACTCTGAACGTGAGAGTTCTTGATGTCTAAAGTGAGAAGATTCTGAAGCTTGCCAATTGATGCAGGAAGCTTCTTGACTTTTGTGTTTCGTAAACTCAAATATTCCAAGAGCAGTAAGTCTCCGATTTCTTCAGGAAGAGCATCAAGTGGAGCATCATCGAAGTCTAGTGTTCTCATAAGATTGAACTTGGTGATGAAAGAAGTTGAAATCCCTTTAGTGTTGAACAAAATACAAGATCTCACCTTGCCTGGATCTGAAACAATCCCTTGAAGCTCATTTTCATTGAAATTCTTATGAATTGATAATCGTCGTGGTGAGTATAAAGAGTTGAAGTCCGAGCCAGTATCGTCCAAAACTTGACAGAAATTCAGCTCTTCAAACTTCTTTAAAATGAAGCCGCGCATCATATCATGAACTCTGCAACTTCTAACTTTACCGTCACAATCAACCACTGTAGCCTGAGAAAAACACGATCGACAACCATATCTAAATCATACATACACTTGGAATTATAAATCATGAAAATTAAAACAAGAATACAATGACCTGTACTGTGTATTAATTCACAGTGATTAAAAAAAAATAATTACCTGAATCAAGTTTCTGTTTATCAGCTCTTGGAGGTATTTCCTTCCGATTTCTTCCAATTTCTCTGCTGGTTTTTCTTTGACGAACCCTTCTGCTATCCATAAACGAATGAGTCTGTTGCAGTTGATAGGATAGTCTTCAGGGAGTACACCCAGGTAGAGAAAGCAAAGTTTGAGATGATAAGGAAGATCATAATAGCTCTCAGACACAACCATGTTCAATGCTTTGCCAGCATCGGTATCATCATTAGCTAAGACCCGACTTAGACTTTTATGCACATTTTGCCACTTGGAAACATCGTTGTCTAAGTTTGTTTTTGAAAGAAGACTCCCAATTGTGGTGATGGCCAGTGGCAATCCGTTGCATTTTTGGATTATCTCATCAGACAAGATTCGCAAGTTTTCTGGGCATTCATCGCCTTGGAATGCAAATCTGAAGAAAAGTTCCTTGGCCTGTTGGCGTTCAAGACGTTTCAGAACAAAGGGTTTGGTACTGTGTGTATTACCCTTGCAATGGCTTGCCACTTCATTAATTCTGGTCGTGATTATTATTCTGCTTCCGTTTTGTCTGGAAGGTAATATGTGCTTAATTTCGTCCCAAAATCTTGAGACCCAGACGTCGTCGAACACTATCAAGCACCGGTTTTCTTGCAGAAAGTTTCTCACTTCATCGATCAAATCCCGTGTCTCCATGTTGCCCATCTCAAAATCCTTCTGAGACTTGAGTTGTTGAATCAGTTTCTTTAATACGTTTCTTGTATCGAAAGTTTGCGTCACGTCCACCCAAGCTCGATGTGCTGCAAATTCCTGGACCTTTTTATGATGACGGTATAATTGGCACACTAGGGTTGTCTTGCCTGCACGTGAGCATAAATTCAATAAATCAATGTATATTATCAAATCCATAGGAAGTTCATTATTGTATTCATGAATAATGATCAACACCCGCCCCAGTCTTTCGGCACTTGGGTTAACTAGCAAGGGAGTTGATCGAGTGTGAAAATATAACCGCGATTAAATTCTCGTAGAGGTGCCCGTGCCGATCACATTAGTTTGAGTCAAAAATCTAGCTACATAGTATTGGAGCCAAAGCGAAGAAAAATAATGATGATGATGATGATGATGATAAGGACAGTCTTTAATGCTTGTCAAGGTGCTCATCACCACTCCTTATGAGATCTGGGCCGTTTAGATTCAATTTGTAAGGTTCAGATTTAAAACCTTTTATTTGTAATGTAAAAAACATTTTTAGATGTATTAGTTAGGAGATTATCTTTATTTTTGATATTGTATTTACCAAAATAAAAAATTATAAAAGTTTTTAATATTAAACCTAGGCAATTTAAAATAAATCTAGACAGTCAATTTATAAAAATCATAAAAAAATTTAATATTAAATTTAAATTATCTATATTAAATATGATTATATGAATTATTCATATTAGTGACAAAATGATTTACTAAAATTTTTTATAATTTTTATTTTGGTAAATACAGAATAAATTAAAAATATACTCTCCTAACTAATACTTCTCAAAAGATGATTTTAAAAAAAAATATAATTTAAAATTTTTAAATATATACATATTTAATCGGGCAGCCTAAATCTCATCAGAAGACAGTCCCATTAAAATAGCAAGATATTTATGAATTGAGACTTTAAAAATTGATACATTCTTTTGCATAGTTTCATTTATACATATATCACACACTAAACATTTATTATTCTTTTTTATGAAGTTAATTTTGACTAGACATATTTGATAATTCTACATTGCACATAATTCAAAGAGTAATAAAGTTATATTGTTCAATTTAGATAAATTAGCTAGCTAAATCACATCCTACTACAGTGGCTTAATAAGATGCTGGTTTCTCATTTAATTAAGAAAGGGGGAATCACACTAGCTAGACCAAGGACGGACCCATTTACTGGTTAGATCGGAGCAACTCTCACAAATTAAAGTATTATGTTTGATTTATTTACTTGTATTTTCTCTTTATTTCTTTATTTTCTGCAAACAGTATAGTCTTGAGGCCAAAAACAAATGAACTTAAAATTAAACTCATAAAATTAAAATACAATTTTAAACAAATGAACTTTACAATGTTTAGAATTAAACTCATAAAATTAAAATACAATTTAAAAAAATTATAAAAATGAATGGTTAAATGACTGTATAGTTAATTATTTGGAGGATTGAAAATAAGAAAATAATTCATTTTATTAGAAAAAAGTACACCCAAATCTTTCACCATATTGTTAAATACTACAACATCTATTGAGGGGGTTAAACTAACAAAATGACAACACAATTAGTCGTGGATTTAATATGCTCATTGTCAACAGATTTTATAATATTTTAATTATGTTTGCCAAGGACTAAAATGTAATTTTATTTTATTATTACCAAGTCCAGCCTCGCCGGCAATAGGTATGACGGTGTTCTGATTGCCCAGTGTGATGCTATTATTGAGGTTTTCCTTGTGAGCTTCAAAGCCCACGAGTTCATTCTCGTCCCCTACTGGCCTCAGCTGCTTCAGCTCTTGCCACGACAAACTGTTTGACCCTCTTCCGCCGCTGGCGCCAACTTCCCCTCCGGTGAGCCCCAGGCCTTTTCTTATCTCAACCTGCCGACTCAGTCTTTCCCTTACATCCTCGATATCTCCCGAAATTTGGTGCGCCGATACTATCCTCCTCGCAAACCCTCCAGCTCGGCGAGCCTGACCAAGAAAGTCACGGGGGCCTGTACGGCGGCGAGCCACCTCGTACCTGTAATCGTCGACCACGTCTTCAATTTGATGAGCTATTTCCCTCACGTTGCTGACCCAGTCCTTCACCATGTAGCTCATGTTTGATCTTTCTGCCTGTACGTCTGCCTCTCTGAGAAAGGCCATGATGGTCCGCAAATCCTGGCGTATGTTTGCGACTTCTGATTTCAATTCCAACTGCAACTTGACCTCTTTTTCCAGTGACCGGAGCAGCGTCTCCGTCACGAAGTTCACCGCTGTTTCTGCCATTTTCTGAAGTATTTGCGATGTCCCTTGCAGTGATAATGCTGTCTTATTTATAGGTGGCCTGGACCAAGGAAGTCAGTATAGCTGTTCGCTTGCCTCTTCCTCTCTCGTCTCTTTTTCGTCTTTCTTTATTTCTTTTTCTTCTCAGTATGAAAGGTATGCACCAATGCTGTACAGAATACAACCGCTTGCATTTCACACGATGAAAAAAATGCTCATGTATGTATGCATGTGTATATTCCTTTTTTTTTTTAACCTTGATATATTCCTTGGGTACTTGATATAAGATCAATTTAAAAAAAATATTTTTAATAAGATAAAGTTAGAGTAATTAATTTGAGAAAAATACAATTATCGACCCTTATAATTTTATTGAGTTTTGTTTTTAATTCTTATAGTTTTTCTGTGTTTTCAATTCCTATAATTTTAATTTTTAAATCTATAAGAATTGAAGATACTCAAAGAAAACTATAGGACTAAAGCTAATAAAATTCAATAAAATTATAGGAATTAATTATTTTATTTTTCTGTGATTTTATATTTTTAATTTTATCCTTCTTTATTTATTATAGCTTGAATTGATTTCAAAATAACAGCTTATTATAATTATTAACGTACGTTTATTAAGCATGAAGCTGATTAATTTTATCTTATATTAAGAGCATGCTTGGATATACATGTAGAATCAATTTTAGATCCAAAACCATGATTTTGGAAAATCTTATCCAAACACCCCAATTTTATTCAAACTCCATTTGCTTTCTGAAACCCATTTGGTATAAGTTCTTTTTGTTCTCTCGATTTGAAAATTAATTCTCAACATTTGAGCATTTTCTATTTTCCTCCATCTTTATTATAGATTTTGAAAAATTATCCAAACATCTTTAATTATCAAAATCAATTTCAAAAAATATCATCTAAATATCATCACATTTTATTAATCAATTTTTTTATAATTACCTTTTTTGTCAATTGAAATCCAAACGCACTTTAAGACAAGGAAGAGTATTATATATTTTTTGTTTTGGGACTAGGAGTGTAACTTCGAGCAGCCAATTGTACAGAGATATCGATCTCTTCTACGAGGACAAAGATTAAATCTTTTCTAACTAGGTTTGTTTCATATATTAGAACTAGAGCTCAAACTCTTAACTACTCACTTAAAAAATAAAAATTCGTGTTACTCGTGTTAATCTGAGCTAATCAGTCTATATATTTTTAAGTCAAAAGGTTTAGAAGAAGTCAGGCGTACGTAATCTGAATCCGAGTAGGTGCTTAAGTATAAATGCATGACATCAGTGAAAAAAGAAACTAATTTTTTTGAAAAAATTAGTTTAAAACGACCTTCCAAAGTCCTTATTTTTTAACCGTTTTCGGATGTGCATGGTTTCAGTTTCTTTATATTCATAGGTTTGAATATTTAAATGAATGTATTAATATGAACTTGATCGGGTTTAGAAGTCAGAAGTAATCTGAATTGGGGCAGCTTGCTCTTGTACGCATGCATGATATCAGTGAAAATAAAAACAAAGAAATCAATTTTAGACTTGGTCTTATTTCATCATCCATATCGATTGTTATGCACAAAGAAACGAGGATAATTACGGTTGCAATATATGTGGCCCAAAAAAAAAAAAAGCACGGTAGCAATATTAGTCAGAGTACCAATTATCGTATATAAAGAAGATTTTGTTTACCCCACCTTCTCGTTTGTGTCAAACGGACAATGTTATGTTAAAAATTTGGCGTAATTAATTAGAACGAAGGTAAGGCCTATTGAAAAAAAATTAAGGCCCAATCAGAGAAAAGCATGAACACTTGTCTTTTTATTTGCTAATAACTAGTACTCCCTTCATTCAAAAATATAAAGCATTTTTTGAGAAGTTGAATATTCAAAAATATAAATCATTTTTAGTCTTTCGAGGTGTAATCATTCTCTTTTTTTCAAAAATGTCCCTATTAATAATGACTTCATATTTATTGTAGAGTGTTTAATAGGGATAAATATAAAAATATAGTGTTAGTTGAAAAATAGGTAACTACTTCATTGGAGAATGAGATTTAATTAAAAATGCCTTACAATTTTGAACGGAGGAAGTATATCACTATTGCTAGCTAGGAACTGGAATCTTTGTTTTATTTTTTGCATAGAGAGTATACTGAATATGTGCTGATATTTTAGATAAACAAGCTCCAAGTTTACTTCGTAATTTTTATATCTTTAATCATCCACCATGCATCTTACATTAGGGGAGTAGTTGATGATGAAAGGAAAAATAGTATTCTTTGGTCTTTGAAGTGATTAATCTCCTTTGTCACTTTTATTAATAAAAAAAGTAAAGTAATAAAATAGTTGATTTCACTCGGTGCTGAGTTCATATATATGAAATGTGAATAAGAAAGAGAAAATGACAGTAGGGTTCTAAAATTTTGAATTAATGATGCTTAGGTTTTTGACAAATTTTTTTGAGAAGTGAGTTACAAGTATTAATTCAAAAAATTTAATTGTATATAAAACATTTAAGTTTTAAATGTACATTTTGATATTGCATCTAGAATTTTTATTTGTAATTATCTGAATTAATATTTATAACTTTTTTAAAACTTTATTAAGAACCTAATTATCATTGATTTAATATTTTGGGATCTAATTATCATTAAAAAACAAGCACAACAACATCAGTTCAATTTTTAACAGATTTTTAAACGTAAATTATATATCTCTCTTCTTGATTCACTATCTTCCACGATAAAACGTTTGTATTTTGAGCTGTATATTGCTCTCTTTTCTTTTTTCTCTTTAACAAATCATCAAGTCATACAGAGTCTAAGTTATATTTGAGTTGGGTTGGCCATTAATTGTATTTATATTTTAATTTTAAAATTTGCTAAAATTTATGGAAAAATGATTTTTTTTTATATATAGACAAAGGAAAACTAAGGCATGCTAATGCCTAGCATCTACTACCACCCCACTACAATCAGATTGCAAAAACAGAATGAGCCTATGAGGAACTTGGTTGATAGAGTGGAACCCAGGATGAGTGGAGAGACCCCACCTTGCAAGGAAGTCTACCGGTTTATTAAGTTCATGAGACACATGCTGCATCTTCACCTCCCAAGTCTGACGCAAAAGATCTTGTGCCATTTCAATGGTGACATGATCTTCATGCTCAACAATAGAGCCCACTGTCATCAAATCCAATGTCTCCATAGAGTTTGTTTCAAGAATCACTTTTCTATAGCCTGAGTCCCAAGCCAACTTAAGCCCGTATACACACGCAATAATCTCCACTGAGAGGTTGTCTCCCCTAACCAAACGATAAATAAAACCAAAAATGAATTGACCTAAAAGAATTCCAAATGCTCCATCCATGTTGATTTTTATCCACTCATTAGGTGGGTATTCCCATCTTAGCACAGGATGTGTTATGATCTCTCTCCCGATTCTGACCTTATGATGTGATTTGTGATAACCCTTATAAAAATAAATTAATATACATATATATATGATAATTTGTTTATGTGTGTTTATATTAAATCCTTATACAATTATGCCAATAGAGGAAGCTGATGCAATGGTAGTTGGGCTGGATTACTTTCATTTGGTCCCAAGTTCGAACCGTAGTGAGCCTATGGAACATTTTTCTTCCTTTGCTGATTTTCCTCATAAAATTACCAAATTACCCCTAATATAATTAGATTTTTTTAACTCTTCTTTTGTTCTTCAGCAAGGATTCTGGAGCAACAGAGAGAGAGAGAGTCGGTGGAGAGAGTAAGAGGAATCCTAGGTCTAGAAATTTCACTTCCTCCGTGTACAGCAGTCACTGGCGTTGGTGACTACAGAGGTTCCGTCCGCCGTTGCTAGTTGATTGAGTGTGTGAGTATGTGGCTTCCTTCTTCCCTGCTGTGACGCCGTCTGGTGTGTATACGGGCTCAAGCTGCAACTTGCTTCCTCCTCTGTTCTGGGTGTTGTAAAAGAGCACGCTAAACCTTCTCCTTCTTCCTCCTTGAATCGTTGCTGCTTCTCTTCAGTTTTAGCTGTTATTATCGTCGGTATGCTTGCCTCTACTCCATCTGTCGTTGGTCAATCAACACGTGATCTTTGCACTCTGTTTTTCTTTATTTATTTCAGATTACCGAGCTCTTTCTCCCTTCTTTATCCAGGTGCATGTGTGAGTATTTAGATCTTCCTTCTCTTTATTATCACTAGTGATTATCGTTGGAAAGAGTTGGAGACTTGTGCTGCACCGATTGCTCCGGCTGCCTTTCATGTTCTTTGTCTCTGTTTTTCCTCTTCGTTTTCTACTTTGGTTCTATCTGTGGCGTCACCTTCGAGTAACAGCTGGGATGAGAAACCAAGTTGCCAGAGCTGCGGCAGTGCTGTTATGAATGTGGATTATTGTTGCTGATTCATTTCCTGTGTTTCCTTGCGAGTAGTGCCCAGTTTTCTGCTTCCCTGTTCTGCTGCAATCTTCATTTTCTTCTTCTCTCTCCTTTGTTGTCTGTTGCCATCTGGGTTGAAGAGGTGAGAAATTTTGAACTCTCCTATTATTAATCTACTGTGTCGTGAGAGTAAGAGATAATAACATGTGTGCTGTGCATATACGTGACATGCAGAAGTAGAGTTTGTACATGCTACTGTTACTGTTTGGTATGTGTAATCATGGCAACCTCACATTGTTCTATCATCACTCATGCTGTTACGTAGGAAGAAGAAGACTGAAATTTGAGCTAGAAATTCATCTAACTTGGAGATAATATATGATATATGTGAGTTGAGGATTGGGATTTCAGAATTTATTCCCTTTGTGATTGTGCGTACATGCATCAAAAAAAAAAGAGAAGAAGAGAGGAGGAATTTCTATTTAAATGAATATTGTGGTTATGCAAGGCAGCAAGATGATATTGTAGATTGAGATTCCAATTAGAAATTATGGAATTAGTGATATTGCAAGGTCTCAATGAAACTGAAAATTTAGGAAGGAAAATATTAACATTAACTTAAGCAATTATGTATGTATGTTGTTTGGTAAAATACCCAGGACAAATTTATTTATTTATTTATTTATTTATATTTTAATAGGGTGCTCAGAAGAAAGGGAACCTAACCAAAATTGAAAGAAAGGATATTTTTAAAAATTTTGAAGCTCCGACGAGTAAGTGAATAGCATTTCATTTAATATTTTTATTTTTATTTTAATAGCCTCTTTCCAAAATATTTTTCTTATGAACTATATTAATTGTGAAAATTATGAGATATCAGTGAAAGACAAACGAGTTATGATATATGCATTTATTGATTCTTACAAAGATATTTCCAAGTTTGATGAAAGTATTCTTATATGGTTGTTAAACTTTAAAATTTATTGGATACTCAATTAATACAAATTTATGATTTTGACAAACGTTGAGATTTGGCACAATTCATGCGAGTTTGATTTTGAGAATGAAAATTTAAATTCAAAATAATTACTTCTCTCGCATGTTGAAACGGGATTTCTAAGGGAACTCTATACAGAACACTTCTGCTAACGGCAATTCCGTTAGCCCGTAGCGTGCTCTGGTTAAACACTAGCTAGTTTGTTTTGTGAGTTTTATTCTCACGTTTGGTATTCGTGGGCTTTGTACCCGCGTTTGATTTCGTGGCCTGAGTCGCATTTGGTTACTTACCCTCGTGGGCTGTGTGTCCACATTTGATTCGTAGCTCCGGCTGCGTTTGGTTACTTATCCTCGTGGACTGGTGTGTCCACGTTTGTTTTCGTGGCATAAGCCACGTTTGGTTATTTACTCTCGTGGACTGAGTGTTCACATTTGTAACCTGTTCTGTTGAGTTCTCAAAATTTTAAATGTTGATTAATATGTGTTTCTGAAATTTATCTGGTGTTGACTAGTAATTTGTATCACTTTGAGTTATATGAGAGCAGATGGTTTCTTTAAGCATGATAACATAAATTGTTCTCTACTTATTCTTATTTTTCAAATATGATTATGACTTATATGCTTATAATTTTGGTGGAATTACTTTTAATTATTTGACACCATTATTAGAGACTGTCAATTTAAATTTTTAAGAATTTTATCATGGGAATGCTATTCACTGAAAAAAATTATTTGGCTTCAAATTGGTTAGCTGACGCCGATTCCACCAGCGACCTCTAAAAGGACAACTAGCTACAGTGGGTTGATATTTTGATTGGTAGTATTGCCTTTATGTAAATATATAATTTGTATATCCTTTTGATTTGAGAGAAAGAGTAGATGCTCCACATAGGTTGTTGATAAACTTTATTTTTGATCTGTATATTGGTTGTTGGCTGGAAGGAGCTACGCTCCTGATTTATACTGTTATCTATCAGAATTTTGTTGTAGAATTTTTGGGAGATCCTAGTTACAGGGGAGGTTCTGCCGAAATTTCTACAAAAATATCGACACTTTCTTATGATATTGAATCTAATAAGTTATTTTAATTCTCATAGGATTTGATTAAATTTTGTTCCTTTCTTTTGTAAAATGAAATAAATGTTTATTTTGAGGCTTACGAGAATGTGTAAGTGACTCATACCCGTGCCGGTCACCCTCTATTTTGGGGTGTGACATGCTTCTTTCAAACTTAGGACAGTTGTTAGAGCTCGATTCACGATAGCTTAAATTGGTATACTCGTATTCTCAAAAATAAAGAGATTTTGTCGCTTCCATAAATCCCACATATAATGGTAAAGAGAGCGCTCCAATCTGTGAACTCTCTCATTTTCATAGTCATAATATTCCATCTCAGCCATTCAGCAAGTTGCATATGGTAAAGAAGTGATTCCTCAAACAATGGGTTTGCACACAGTCACATAAAACGTGAAGAATATATTCACAGCCATTTGCGCAGATTGCACAAGCGTCTTCATTACAGAGTCCCCTCTTCTTTCATAAGCCATTCATTAATAGAACATTCATGGCAACCATCTAAAGGAAGGTTTACATCGCTGCAGAGCCTTGATTTATTTCTAAAGATTTTCCCAAAATTTATCTGCTTGAGAGATAGTAGATGAAACTACATCATAAGCAAATTTAACAAAGAACATGCCGTTCTTGTTCCACCTCCAACGCACATGTGATCCATGGTTCATCTAGTCTAACCATCTTACACATTTTTCCATGTGGATTTAATACCAAACCAAATATTAGACCCAGACCGTCTGACATCAATACGAGGCAAAATGTCTTCTCCACAATTGTACTTATTTCAAATGACCTTTACCCATAATTCATCTCTTCATTTCATGAGACCCCATCCAAGCTTCATAAGCAAAGCTTGATTTTGATGTTTGGCATGCCACAAACCTAGACCACCATTCATCTTTTTCTTATAAAGTTCATCCCAAGCGACTAAATGAATCTTTTTTTTGATCTACTGAGCTACCCTAAATAAAGTCTCTATTGCATTTATCAAGTTTTTCACAAGTGCTTGCAGGTAGTCATGCAGTTTGCATAACATGATTTGGGATAACAGATATCACCAACATAGCTAAAGTCATGCGGCCAGCAAAAGAAAACACACTAGACTTCCAGTTCATTAGTCTACCTTTAACTTTATCCACAGTTTCCTAGAAGGTCTCCTTATTGGCACTTTATGAAGAAAAGGGATACCAAAATATTTTTCCAAGTTAGTCAATTGTGGGAAATCCAAAAATTGGCTCATCTCACTATGCTCAGTAATAATAGTATTAGTTGAGAAAAACATGCGCGTTTTAGATGAGTTGACTTTCATTCTTGAAGCACTGCAAAAAGTTTCAAGAGTTTTTTTGATAATCCGTGCTTACTGCATAGTGGCTTCAAAAAAAAATTTATTTTTCTTTCTTTCTTTGTTTTTTTTTTTTTACCAGCTCTTTCTTTCATTTTGTTGATGCTCTCCTTCTCCGTGGCCAATCATTGACGCTCTTTAAGATTTTACAAAAGCGCTTTGGCTGAACTGTTTTCACCAAAAAAAAAAAATTGGGGTAAATTCACTAAATTGTAATTTCAACTCGGGTGCATAAAAAGTGTCACATGATTTCATCACCCAAATAATTAACGAAATCCACTCGTGAGCTCACATTAATTGATGTCTGACAAAAGTATCCTATGTGTTATCTTGGCTTGACCCAAAACTTGGATTTAATTTGATTTGGCAGCTGCGCAATTCATTATACAACATCCACTTGCATGATTACTTAATATAATTATGGATTACCGATTAAAGTAATGATTATTTAATTAAATGAAAGGTAATGTCTAATATGAACTAAATTAAATTTAGAATTTAGAAGCAAAAGTAATCCAAGTGACGAAAGCTTGCTTTCGTATATAATTTTAAAAAGAAACCAATGCCAGGTAAAGACAAAAAAACAAAAAAGAAACCAATGAAATATTAAAAGCTAATTAATCCAAAATTTCTGCCATCCATTTATTATATTTCAATATACTCCCTCCAGTTTTATTTATAAAATATCTTTTAAAAGTATTTTTTAATTCAAAATATAGAATACCTTATAATAATTAAATAACTTTTTTTAATTTTATCCCTTCTTAATTAGTATAAAAATATTTAATGTAATTGTATTATTATTTATAGCTAAGGATAAAAATGAAAGTATATATCATTTTTTTATAATATCAAGAAAAAATTAAAATTTTTTAAAACGTGTGAAATAGTTGAAAGTGTCTTATAATAAGGATCGAAGGGAGTACATAACCAAGCAACATATCAGTTATATATAGCATCATTATTTTATAGATTTTACATGACATTGATTGATACATATACATATAATTTTAAGGATAAGGAGGTAAAAATACACACAAAGTGGTCAGCCACGTGCATTCAGTATTTTAAAGTGAGAATAAAGATAAAATTACCCATAACGTTACATGAATGGGTGTAAAAATGATCAAACCGTTAACTTTAACTTAATGCCATTAACTTTGACTGTTAAATGCTAGCTGTGCATACCACGTGTCAGTTTTTGCTAACATAAACTACTAAAGAGGCAAAATACCTATAAAATCATCTGTCAGAAGCAAAAATACTCACGAAGTCGTCAACTAAGAAAAAAATACCCATAACGTTATCAGAGGTGGTGCAAAAGTGATCAATCTATTAAATTCCTTAAATATTGACTGTTTAGCTGACACCCTAAAAAAGTTAACTATTTTTCCAGTAATGTAGATAAAAAATATTCCCAGATGAATTTTTACAAATATTAATCGATCATCATATGAGTATCCATAATGTTACTTCAGTTGGTGCAATAATAACCAATTCATCAAAATCAATGTCATATAGTTTCTTTCCATCACCACGTATTTTGTCCCCTTTCTTTCACCCTCTCCACTCATTTTTCTTGTCTGTAAAACCTAAAATTCAACATAGTGAGATAGGTTGTACAAAATGAAAGATCGAGATTGAGCACGTCTAGCTTAAGAATATTATCACAACCTTAGGTAATTGCATTCATGATAGATTCAAAAATTTTGAATGGTTTTTGCCACTACTGCAAAGAAACAAGCTATTTAATTTGATATTCAGTTAAAATGACATTTTCTAACATAATATTCATACAATAACCGATTAACCTCCTAAGAATTTCACCTAAAAATATTTTTAATCCGTATCAGTGACAAAAATGGTTAAATAAGCTAAACAATTAACATTTAAAGAATTTAATAGATCGGTCACTTTTGCACCAACTCTGGTAATGTTATGGGTATTTTTACTTCTAGCCAACAACTTTATGGATATTTTTACCCTTTATTAGTCTACATCAGTAAAGACTGACACGTGACATGCACGGTCAGCATTTAATGATTAAAATTAACAGTATTAAGTCAAAATTAATAGTTTGATCAGCTATCTATGTAACATTATGAGTATTTTTGTCATTTTTTTACTTTAAGATATTGGGCACCCTTGGTTGACCACCTTATAAGTATTTTTAACCTTTTACCTTAATTTTAATAATATACGTACATTTTTTTTCCCGTTCACGTATGTTTTGGATCATTTTGTTTATAGGCAATGACTTATGAGAGTTGACGCGGAGTTAGGAAAGTTTCGCCCCAAAAACCATTGATGCCAGATGCCTCATTGTAACAATATTTGTGGTCCGTGTCATTGACTTTCTTTTATCCATTCATTTCTTTTTTTTTTTTCTTTTTTCCCCCTTCTTAATGGTGTGGTATCGGATAAAAATGATACATGCTCTTCAATAAGTGGCTCCATCTCCATCTAATGATAACAGGAATAGCTTTCTTTTCTTTCTTTTTTATTTTATTATATTCTTGTTTTGAAATTAGAAAGATAAGAATAAACGACTTTAATGGTGTTAATCAAAGATGCGCCAGATATTTTTTTCAACCTTGCATTGCAAACTAATATTTGTCCAACTCATTAATCACAGTAAGGATCATAACATGTAACAATACAAACTGAAATTTTTATAATTATCATATGTACCCAAAAGTGAGCATGTTAATTAGAAATCAGAAGACTTTAGTTTCATCATACAATTAATTTAAACGTAAAACGTCCCCTTCTTAAATCAATCTTTCAACTCCTTCTTAGAGGCTAATACTTGTAATCCTTGACAAACAAACTCTCAGAGGCCAAACCACCATCGCTGGCGCCGGAATACTTGCCGAGAGTCGCATCAGAGTTGGCCTTGCACCTTGCCAGAAAAGCCACCTGAGCTTTGCCAATATGCTCCTTCTTCCCACCCCACGTCTTGAGGGTGCTCTGCTGCAACGCTCGCCCGAAGGAGAAAGACAAAGTCCATGGCTTCAGCACTTCCAGCTTGTTCATTGCATTCAAGTTCAGTGTAGCCTCTTCTTCACTTTGCCCACCAGACAAGAATACGATCCCCGGTACTGCAGCCGGCACGGTTCTGCGCAGTGCGGTGACTGTGTACTCAGCAACCACCTCAGGCGGTACCTGTGGGACAAGGCAAATTTTGAGGGTTCATTTTCCATTGTGAAGCTCATTTTCATATGCAAGACTCTTCATTTCTTTGGTATCAATGGTGTTAGAATTGAATCATCCACTTCTAAATCAGTATCATCAAACATGAAAATACTGAATTTTCTACTCGAGGTAAGTTATTACACAGATCCACGATCAAGTAGTTGATGTTCAAACATTGACGTGATGTCCCCTTGTAAAGGTTGGTTAGTTTCATAACCAAGTGATATATATTTCTTTTTTGTATCAACAAGATTTGAAATACCTAGTTCTAAATCAAAGCATCCAATATGATACCCCAAAATTGTCCCTTATCTACGCAAAAATAGCACCATTATCATGTTATTTATGATTATGATACATGCAATATATGCTTTTCTAATAATTTTTCAGTCAACTTTGACCAAGGACCATTCTTATGCTGCGATCTACGAAACACCTAGGCAACCACAGCATAATGGTGTCCAACTACAACTTAATGTGCGTTTGATTTTCAGTTCATCAAAAATTCATCTGGTGAAAGTTGATTTGATAAAAGTCAGTTGTTGTAACAAAATTTGTGTTTAAATATTTTTTTTTAAATTAGTTTGATATACTGAAAGTTATTTGATTTGCGATAGTAAAATATGCTTTTGAATGTACAATTACCAAAAAGGATATTAATTTATGATAATTTATAATTTTTATTATACAAATATAATATATTTAAAATATTTAAAAAATGTGATAAAGATTTTAAATAATATAAATTTTGATCTATAATGCTACAAATTTAATCTATAGTTATTTGTATTTTTTAAATTTGTAATCTTAAAAAATGTCATAAAAATTTGTAATTTTTATTATACATTAATGCTAAAAATTAATATGATTAATTATTTAATTTATAATGTTGAAAAATTGATACTAATTATTATTATTGAAATAATAATTATATTTTTAATGAATTAACTTTTTTTAAATAAAAGAATAAGAAATTAAACTTGAGGTAGTATGGTCAAATAACATCTTACTTTTTAAAAATTTTAAATAGTTATGTTTCAAAAATTTATTTTTAGCTACTGTTTGAATGTGCTTTCTTACAAAATATTTTAACCAAATAATTTTTAACTTTTTAAAAGTAAAATTTTACTTTTAAAATATAAAATGGGAAAAAATCAAATGGGCCCTTAATTGTCATGCCCTGATGGTTATTAAACACAAAGCAAGAGAGTTTTCCATGACTTGATGCTTCAAAGGCAACAATCTCCTTAAAGAATGTCAATAATTACTTTTCATAATTTAAAAAGTGGATAAAAACTTGATATCTGCTAGGCAGAAGCAAATATATATATATATATATATATATATTCAATAAAACCAGAGGCATGAAGATATTCTTTTTGCAAGAAGTAAGAACCAAGAAAAGATAAACATGAATGACACTGAACCTAATTAGAAACCCATGCCCGCGACAAAAGGGCAAAAATTTGGGGCGTTACCTTCGGGCTGTCAGAGCCAGGGGTGACCATGTTAGGCTTGAGAAGAGTTCCTTCAAGAAGAACATGGTGATCATTGAGCGCCTTGTAAACAGCGGCAAGCACAGTTTCAGTAACAGCAGCACACTTGGCAATGTCATGAGACCCGTCAGTCAGAATCTCAGGCTCCACAATCGGCACCAGCCCATTCTCCTGGCAAATAATCGCGTAACGAGCCAATCCCTGAGCATTCTGCTGGATCGATAACTCCGACGGCTCGGTCGGTCCAATTTTCAACACCGCGCGCCACTTCGCGAATCGCGCACCGGCCTTGTAGTATTGCTCGCACCGAGATCCGAGCGAATCGAAGCCCTGAGTGGTGGTTTCGCCATTGGTTCCGGCTAGTTCGACAATGCCTTTGTCGACCTTGATGCCTGGAACGACGCCGTTTTCTTGGAGGACTTCGATAAAGGGCTTGCCAGATGCAGTTTTCTGATAGAGGGTTTCTTCGAAGAGGATAACGCCGGAGAGGAATTGGAGAGCGTTGGGAGCAGTGAAGAGGAGCTCGCGCAGGGCTTGGCGATTGGACTCGATGTTCTCCACGTTAATGCTGGCCAGACGCTTGCCGATCGTGCCGGTGCTCTCGTCGGCGGCGAGAATGCCCTTGCCGGGAGTCGCGATGTACTTGGCGGTCTTGATGAGTGCATCTAAATGAAAATCCAAACCATTTATAGAAAAGAATATTAAATAATACTTGTCAGTTTAAAAATATAAAATATTTTATATTAAATTTTATTTTTTAATAAAATAATTATTTATTTTTAAATTAATTTTATTTTTTTATATTCACTCTTATTAAACACCTTAAAATAAATATAAAATTATTATTAATAAAGATATTTTAAAAAAAAATAATTACACATTAAAAATTAAAAATACTTTATATTTTTAAACATCCAACTCTTTAAAAAATATTTTACATTTTTAAATGAAGAGAGTATTTATTTTTGTAATTTCTTATCTTGTTTTCTGTTTACCCAATTTTTACGTTGCCATTGGTATCATTTTTATTCTTTTTTGTCTTTATTGTGTGCGTATATTTTTATAATTACAATGAATGAATATCATATAAAATGTGTATCTTTTTTTTTTCTATTTGTTGGTTGCACTCCTTTTTTAGCGAAATTTTAAGGTAACTAAATAGATTTAAACCTACAAATAAAATTCATGAACGATAAACATTAAAAGCTTCAAATGGGGTAGCCTGCATCAAAAAGTTCCTTTGAACTTTTAATCTCCTACAAACAATTCTTTTTCCTTTTTGACAACTACAAACATTTCTTTGAACTGATAAATTAAAAAAAAAAACTCTAAATATCTATATTTTATCTTTTTATTTTTATTCAGTTTCATCTTCGGCATTATCGTCACATCAAGCACTTCAACTTCTTTCCAACACCGTATAACATGCCGGGATCGGAAATAAATAAGAACTGGCCATATAATTATAATAAATACAATATAATGTTTAGTTTAGAAACTAATTGACCTATTTAAACTTTTGCGAACTCAAAATTAACGGAGAATTCTCCAAAATTCTGTAAAAAAAAAAAAAGTTTCTGAATTTATTTTTTATTTGATTACACAGTAATTAAGTATCCACGAGAAAGAGATAAAGGGAGAGCGGATAGATTCCTTGAAGAGAGAGAGAGAGAGAGAGAGAGAGGTGAAAAGAGTGAGAAAAATTATTCTTCAAAGGAAAATGCAGCAGCAATAAGATACAATACAACACAAACCAACCAGAAAAGAAAACGAAAAAAGAAAAGGCAATGCGTTATAAGACTTGGTACCATTTTGTGGGTGAAGAACAAGAAGAGAAGGCTTACCTGCATGTTTCCCAACAAAGGCAGACATGGTTGAAACTTCAAGCTTCAAGTGTATGGGAGCGGGAAAAAACAGATATTGAAGTTGACAGTACAAATAACTGAGCGCAACCAGCCCAAATCTTTATAGAGCAAAATTGGAAGGAATATTCCAAAGAATATATACACCCTATACAAAACCAACACGTGTCCTGGTATTTACCTCCCGATGGTTATCTCCTTTGGATAAACAAACCACTGATCTCTCTCCCCGCCACGTGGCCACTCATCCTTCTTAATATTATACTCACCTCAGGCTCAGAGCTCAATTCCTTTTTGTTTTGTTTTTTTTTTTTTTTGGAATGCTCTATTTTATCCTATCATCCTCACCCTGTTTGTTTTCCTCAAGATATTAAACTCGAGATACGGAGACATTGCCCAGAACACACTTCTGTGGATTGTTCTCAATTCTCATAACTCTGTCTCAGCCACAGTATTCATCTGTTTTCTTTTTTTCTTTAATTATTTTTTGTCTTGTTTTGGAATCAGTTAGCTACCTCACAACAAATGTGCATGCAAATAGCATTTAAGATTTAATGTCAAGCTCCTTGGCTATTCAAGAAGCAATCTTATATCTAACCAAAACAAAATTAAACTTATATAAATATATATATTCATTATTGTATATACAAATCTTGGTGGGAAGTAACTGTAAAAGAAATCTCAATAATATTATTGTCAAAATTGATTTAAAACAGACATTTAGAGCATCAAATCATCCAAAATTAATGTGGATTTTGCCACCACTTGTTGGTCACTGCAATAAATTTTTATTCTTGGACTTTTTTGGTTTTTTTTTTGCACACCACATGCACACTTTGAGGTGCCTGGAAAGATAATAAGCAAACTGCAATTAGGGCCACCCGAGGTCTGAGGTATTTTCTTTTTGCTGGAGAGGCTCGAGATATTTTTAAAAACAACAAAATATAGTGAGAGAAATAGGCAGATGAATCATGAGCCAGTTGCTTACTGATATGAGATTCAGAAATGTCATGTTGGACTCTGGTACACCCTTTCTGATAAGCAAAGCAATTGCTTGAACAGAAGATTACCTAAGGAAGAAAATATTTGAAAGTTCATGCAAATGGAAAAGAACAGACCAAATATCAAAAGTTCTAGAACTAAGTTGCAGGGGACTACAAACAGTTTTTCTATACTCTATCTGATGTAGCAAGGAAAATTTGAACTGATGGATGACGACCTAAAAACTGAAACGAAAATCATGCAATATGAGAACGACAAACCTGTTCCTAGGATAGGATCCAATAGCTACACATGTATTCTATCTGGGATATTGGAACAACTAAGACTCTAAGAGGATATCTTCAAATTTATTATTCAGAATTGGAAGCAAGGAAGACAACATCTGAGAATCAAATGCCCCTGTATTGATGTCAACAATGCACTAGAAACTTGTACCTCCGGATAACAGGGACACCACATCACCTCTTGCAAAAGTCACTTATACTTCAGTAATAAAAGATTCTAATGACTACAAATAGAGCAGTTGTTAACAGTGAATTTAACTTTTTTTTACCAATAAATGATAACCTCATACACTTTAAAATGTCAAAGAACATATAGTTGGTGCAGTTCCCCGACTTGATGACAATATGGGAGCAGTTGATGACCAGTAAACCATCAAACACATCCAACAAAACTTTTAGTGAAAAAGAGGAGATTGATGCATCCGCTGAGCCACAGAGAAAACATGTAACAGTATTCAACACATTTATTCAACCAACAATTCAGCAGCCTCAAATAAGGCATGGGAAACACCTAATGACACCAAGGCCAACCCAATCTATATGCATTGCAAGCGTTTTGTTCTGAGCTTCCATGGCTGTCTATACCTGAAATTACTTCTTATTAGATTGTTCAAGTACAAGTGGACATAAGATGACATAGGAAGTCCCACATCAAATAAAGTTGAGTTTAATAACTAATATAAAATAAAGAGAAATGACCCATACACTTAAGCCTTGAGGTTTTGAGTTAAAATGTGACGTTCTTCCGTTGCTCTTTCCCATCTCTCCTCTCCCCCCATTCTTAGGTGGTCACTCCCCATTCCTAACAAGTGATACGACATAAGACTAGCTATTAAGCCCAATCCTAACAAGTTTTATCAAATAAAGAGTATATAAGACTTATTAAACTCAACTTTATTCGATATGGGACTTCCCACATTGTTTTATATCCACTAATACTTGAACAACCTAACATCAAGTCCCTGTTTTTTAGAGCCAACCTAGTTTTCAGGCTTCAAATGATGTAACACACACAAGTTGTTCACGATCACCGTCTCGTTCCCTCTGAACCTCCAATTCAGGTTCATGATCCTCATGGCCACGACCCCATCTATGCTCACCCACATCTCTGGATCTTCAGGCCCTGAAAGTGACGTCTCTATCACAATTTCATGCTCCTTCTTGCCTTCCTGAAGCATCGCTTTCGTGCAGAACATCTTCTTCCCGTACACGATCTCTTTCTTGTACAGCAATACAGCTTCTTCTGGGCATGGTCTTGACCTGGTTCTTTCATGAGCTTCTTTCTCTAAATCTCCTAGGAACAAAAGCGTCTCCTTTCTGTGCACCAAGGCAACGTAGTAATCTGAACGAAGTTGTGGGTCTATGGAGAATTTCGCGTGCCGGAAATCCCAGAATATGTCCACTCGATTCCCCTGAATTTCCAAGGTTTTTAGGCCCTTTTTCCCCCAGTTTTGTTTGAATATTGAGTCGATCTTGCAATTGTACGGGTTTTGCTGTGCTGGGTTTTCAATGCTGATGCAGAGAGAATGGTCAGTGAGGTCCTTGCTCCATGTCGCCATCACACTTCGACATATCTGAGGTTGTTTGATCTGATACACAAACGTAATAGAATGCTGTTCTTTAGCAGGTAAAGGCGCAGCTTCTGCAAAATTCCTAGCCATTGACTACACAATTTGGGTAACCTTGAACAGTTGAACTGAGCCTTCCTGCAGATAGACTGACTATAATATTTACATTTGAATCTGAACTTGTTTCTTTTGATCAAGAAGAGACAAAATAGGCAAACCCCATTATGCTGCCTTGAACAAAACGATGATTGACCATCTTTGGTTTGTTAAACCAGAGAAGCTTCAAGATTTCAATCATCATGCAGGCAAGGTGTTTGCATATATGCTTTCAAGATCAGGACAACAAGCTTCCGAATTTTGTTGTTCTAGAAGATTCTGCCCCCAAACCGGTTCTTAATTAGAAGTTGAATGAGCAACAAGGTAAGGAAAATGATCATAAAGGGATCAAATCCCTGAGATTTGACCTGGCAATGAAAGATTTACCTGGAAATGCTTGTCAATGAGGCGTTGGGAACACAAGTTTTTGAATAGAAACTGAAGTCATATATTAAAGCGACTCACAAAAGTTGAAATTCATTCTGTTGTGACCTATTAATCGATAGATTACAATTTGAGAAAGAAAATAGCTGGTTTTGTGGTTAAGTATAGCAATGCCAGAGCAAGGTCCTGCATTTTTTGGCTACCATTTATAGTAAGGGTCACGATTTGGATAAAAATAAGTTTAGTAAAGACTAAAAAATAGTTGAGGCTGGTTGTGATGCTTTTAAATCATTTTTTACTAATATAGCTTTTCTTTTTGTTTTTTTTTCTGGTCAATACTTCTTCTTTACGAGCGGGGTGTGTGTTCATTTATAACATTATATTATACATAAAACTAGATTTATCTTTTAGTATATAAAAGATAAAAATACAAAATTTAAAAGTTTTAAAAATAATTTTAAAGTATTTATAATTTAAAGTAAAATGTGTTGTCCTCCCTTTACTTTATCTTAATTGTAGATACTTCTTTTCTACTTTTAAAATTTAAACAAGCATCCCTTAAAATTAATAAATACAAATACAATCATTTCTTATATTTTTAATTTTTTATTTTCATCCACCCAATTAACATTTAAGTCATATATATTAAATTAAAATAAATTTTTAAATAGAAATATTATCTAAAAATTATTTATGTTACCCCAAAACATTTCAAGGATATATGCTTTTAAATTTTTATTTATTTTTTAAATTTAATAATTATAAAAATATGTATTTATTATTTTAATAAATTTAAATATATAAATTTTCTAAATAATATTTTAAATATGTATGTAAAAAAAAATAAATAGAATATGAATTTTTTTGGTTAATTAACGGAATAAGAATTTAATATAATAAGAGATAGATTACTCAACATAATTTATACTTATTTTCATTTAAAATTTATAATTTTAGTAAAATAATTTTAAATTATTTGTAAAACAATTAAATTTTTATTTTATTCTTCAGTTTATTATCTTATACAAATAAAATTTAAAAGTGATGAAATATATTATTTATAATTTTTATTTTGAGTAAATTAAATTTCAAAACAAAAATCACCAAGTTATCAATGTACTTTTTATACTTTATCTAGGTAATCTCTAAATTCTATTGTATATTTAACACCTATATATTATTTTTATTAAGAATCTAACGTCTCCACCCAATTTTTATTATGATTCTTACGTGATTTTTTAAAATATAAAAATCATATTTTTATACCTTATCTAAATGTTTAAAATTTACAAATGAAAATATATATAGCAAAAAAATTCTACATATAAAAATAAATTTTATTAACTAAATTACGAGTTTTACATTCATCCCATTTTTTTCTAATGGTGTGTCCCATGAAAATTTTTTAAGTAGACTAAGTGTTTTACATCATTTTTTATTTGTCCAGTAAAAACATAATATTTAGATGATATTAAATATAAATTAATTATGATATTAATGATAATAGAAAGAAAAAACACAATAAATTAATTATACACTCTATTATAAGAATAAAATTAATTAAAATAATGACACGTAAGATTTTACTTAGATAACTTAAAGTATTCTAATAGATAAATCACAAATGACGTAATGCATCCAATCTATTTAAAAATTCTCATGTCTCACACTCACATTTTTTTATCATGGGTTTCACTTATGCTCACTTTTTTTAAAAAAAAAATAATGAACAATTTTTATTTTGCCCTCTTCTCTATTTTATCTTACTTTCAAATATTTCTATTTTATTTTAAAAATAAGCTAAATTATTTCTTTAGTCCTTTAACACAAGTTTTGATTTTATTCCCTTTCTATCAAGTAAAACTTTAAAATTCATTAAATTTGTCTAAAAATTTAATTAATTTTTTAATTTTACCCTTATTAAATATACATATTTTAATAATATATTTTCTCTCTCTAACATTCAATAAGATAAACATTTAATAATGTGAATCATAAGCAGAAACAAAAAAGTTTTTCTTCACCCTATAAATAAGATCAAAGGGAGTAAGTGTTATCTAAAAATCATTCAAGTTATCTTCAAAATATTGTACATATAAGAGGGAGTATGCGTTATTTATAGATATTTTTTTATTACAGATATTATATTTATAATTTTTTGACGATATATCTATTAACCATTTTTTCAAATCACACTTAAAGAAAAAATTAAAAATAGCAAAGCATTATTCATAACATTGCAGATCTACAGTGTTTTGATGTGCTTTACTATATATATATTGACTAGAAAATGGCCCGTACTGAGACTAAATAGAAGTTCACTTATTTCTTTTTTGTCTCCGGACATTATGTGGTGTATGTACATCTTTATGAAAAAGGTTGGCTTAATAGAATGTGACTTTTATATTGTATTCAATATGAATTTGAATCCTCTCAGAAGCCACCCTCTTAGCGTTCCTCAACGCCAGAAAATCCTGGCCCTTCAATTCATATATAATGTCTTATATCTTGTTACATCATCTCATGTTAATTTAGTTTTAAAAAATAATTATGTCACAATATTTTTTTATTTTTAAAACTTGTTTTGAAAAATTGCTTTGCAGATTTTTTTCAAACGGGTATTTGTTAAATAAATCAAGTCAAGGTTTGAATAAGCCAGACAATAAGCCCTAACAAGTTTTTAGGATTATTTAGATTTTTTGTAGGGATCTACTATTTAACTTATTCAAACTCTGACATAATTTATTTAACAAATATTTGTTTAAAAAATTTGCATAGTAATTTTTTAAAACAAGCTTTGAAAATAAAAAAAATCACTTTAAATCATTAGTATAAGAAATATATCTAAAGTGGTGAAATAAATTATAAAATAATTATTTTTTACAATTAAATTATGTTAACATGAAATGGTATGACAAGATATGAGATATTAGATATGGATTGAAGAGGCAGGATTTTTTACTGCAGAGAGGTTGCTTTTGAGAGGATTTGAATCCTATTCAGTACATAGTCAATTTTCACTAGGCCATAATACATTATAATTATTTTATTTTTTTATTTCTCTAGCAAAATTCACCAATCTTAAATTGCATAAAATATGAATAGTTGAATAATAACAATTGAGTATATCTTTATATTTGCTTGGTTAAAAAAAAATCTTTGTAATTTTTGTGATAAAACTAAATGATATTAGACTTGAAGGATTGAAAAGATATTTTATAAAATTAAGAAATTAAAATAAAACTTTGTGAAAAGCTAAAGAACCAACAATAAATTTAAATGCCTTAGTAAAAAATACAACTTATTTTATTTCTAAACTTTTTACCTGTAAAATAATTAAAAGACATTTTAAAAATGATAAAAATATATTAAAAAAATGTAAAAGACTTTGTGAAAAGTTGAAGGACCAACATTAAATTTAAATGCCTTAACAAAAAATACAACTTATTATTATTTTTATTTCTTTTGCATTGTAAAAAAATAAACAACTTATTTTATTTTTAAATTATCACCTATAAAAAAATTAAAATAAAATTTAAAAACAATAAAAATATATAATAAAAATAATTATAAAATATTAGTAATGAACTTTAAATATATCTTATTTTTTAATAGAATAAAAAAATAAAACCATCGAAAAGAGCAAAAAAAATTGTAAAAAGGTGATAAAGAAACAATCGAATTAAAAAAAAAAAGTAATCGTGAGTCTCACAACACTGTTAAAATTTATTGTTTCAACAATGAAATTGTCTTCAGAAATTGGACCTGCTTGCTTACTACTTGATACAGAGGAAACAACGAGGGTTGAAAAACTGGATATTTTAATGCCCGTTCCAGGTTCTGCGAATAACTTTCCACTGGCTGCTGTTTATCAGAAAATAACTGTTAATGTGACCGAACATGTTGGGCCTGAGGTTTGCAGGGGTGAAAGTTCAGTTTTGCTCAAGTTGGTATCAAATATGACGAATGGGGAGCATCATAAATTTTTACATATGAGACCTCTAAATGAGAAGTTTGGAGTGGGCAGTAGTGGGTCCAAAGATATCAGGGTGGAATCAGGAAAAAAAAAATGTTACATCATTGCTACACAATTCAGTTATGGACAATAACTTCAGTGATTCTGTAAGTCCATCTGAAAAAATTGGAGCTGATTTGGCCTGCTTGCCCTCAGACTTTCATGATGTTGTTTGTGAAGGTAATAAGTTGCGTTATCTAAATATTAGCCAGAAAGAGGCGTCGACTTTTCCCAGATATTCAGATGCAAGCTCCCAAAAAGATAGAGAAAATTCACAGTTTCAGGCTGCACCTGAGTACCTCAAATACATTGTTAAAATTCCCTGCTGGCTGTGAGCTACATGAAGCCGTTGGACCGGCTTTTGTGAAAAGTAGATATTTTTGATTCAGGGGGACAGGTTGATGAGGATCTTGCAATGATGAGGATGCCAGATGAGAATTGCTGTAGCCAGTTGACTCGTGAATCTTGTCCAGAGCATCTTTTGGAAGCAATAGTAGCAGCCAATGCTTGTCATAGTAAAAATGACATCAAGAGTGAACTATCATACTCTGCATCAGTGGAGTCTGCAATGACATCCGAAAGAAGTCCTGAAGCTTCGATGCACACTGCCCCTGCTATTAATTCAGAAGGCTATTCTATAGAGTATTCTCTTGTAAGGGAGGACATATTCCACTCTTTGACTTCATCATCATGTCCTAGTCCATTTAGTGAACGGCTTGAAAGGTCTTCTGAACCTGGTAAGAACGAGAAGAGGGCTAGGCCTGGGCCAAGGGACAGGCAATGGATCCGTGATCATATTAAGGAGCTGAGAGAATTGGTGCCAAATGGAGCAAAGTGCAGTGCACAATAAAGCACATGCTCTTTCTGCAGAGCATTACTAAGCATGCTGACAAGCTAACTAAATTTACTGGTTCAAAGACAAAGGAACTGTTCCAAGTGATTCCAATAATCTGTCTTCGAGCCCGTGGGCTATATATAGAAATTAATTGACCACAATACATTTTCCATCAATTTGGAAGTGATATTTGAAGGCTGGTTTCAGTCTGTTTGCCCGTTATAAAAGTTTCCCCAAGATAGAATGTCTCTATGTAGCTGCTATCGTAGTTGGCAAGATTATATTTTATGGCTTTATACTTGAGTGCTGATTACTCATCACAAGCTTCGTTTTGATTTGCTCCCCGCCATCCAAAAAAACATTTATTGTTTCATGAATAGTGAATTTCATTATATAAAAAAGATAACAAAGAAGACTATTGGAGGAAGACTGAAAATAATACTTTTAAAAGTTATTGGATGAAATTATTTAATTAATAATATTTTTAAATACTCAATAAATGATAAAATATAATGATATTATATAATTTTATAACTGATTTTATTTAATGAGATAAGACTTGTTATTGTTGTATTATATATAAAAAATTAGGATCAGATAATTTATAATTGTTGATTGAAGCATCTTGAATAATGAATAACCGCCTCACTGTTGGTTATAAAGTCAGCGTAATTCCATTAAGACGTGATAGCTAAATAAGCCTAACAACTCTCTGAATAAAATAATAATAATAATAATAAGCCTCCAGCTTAGCCCAGAAACAACCATCGCATTTCGCTCATGGAAAGTCAAGATTTAACAATGAGGGAGGCTGGGATTAAAATATACAAGGTTAACAGTGTTTTTTTTTTTTATTCAACTTTATTTAAAGAATCATTAGATAAATTTAATTACGGGTTAATTTTATTTTTTAATGTTAAAATTTTCTTGCTGTGTGACTAGTTGTCTGTTCACCTTTAATGAGCCATACATTATATTTTTTAATATTTTTTATTATAAAATATTTGAGTTTAAAATGTCCGCTAATTCTAAAAAGTAAAATTCAAAGGCTAAAATATTTTATAATAAAAAATATTAAAAAAACAATATGGGGCCATTAATGTTAAAGAAAACGGCAAGTTAAAGGCAAGCTGATAAAGAAAAAAAATTAATATTAAATTATAAAATTAACTTATAAATGAATTAAAAATACTTAATAATTTTTGAGATAAAGTTGAGGGGGTAAAAATGATCATTAATTTAAATATATATAACATAAAGCTTTCATAAATTTGGAGAGATCAAAAGAATGTAATGGGGAGTTGTGACCACTGCTAGTCCCCTTCTTCCACCCTTTATTTTTTGTGTATTAAAAGCAAGAGAGAAATGGGGAAACGCAAAGAAAGAGTGGGTGGAAAAACAGTAATTCTTTATTTAATATTTAAAAGTGAATACAAATTATCAACTCAAGCTATACTTATATAGCTCTAAGTATAATAAAAGAATAAATTGATCCCACTAACTAAAAATTTAAAAATATAATAGATTTATATTAATATATAAAAGATTTATCATTTATATATGAATAGTTTGTCATTAAAAATTTCAAAATTTACAAAGAGTTTGCCATGGATATACAATAGTGTGTCATTGAAAAATATAACAAATCCATCATAATAGAAAATATAATAAAATCAGACTATTTGCTTAATTTGATCCTATAATATGGGTTATATTTGCAAACATTTCATAATAAAAAAATAATAAATTAATACCAAAATTAAATCCTAATGTGACTAAAAGATGATAAGGCATCTAGTTAGTCTAGATACCTTGTTTTATATAAAATAATACTGAAAGATAAAATTAAATCCTAAATGCTAAATCAACAAATATTAAACCTTACATTAAATCTTGTATATATTCATCAATTACTCTGACAATTAATGAAATAAGTTTATCAAATGAAACTTTAATTTGATTTTAGGATTGGCAATTTGAAAAAAATGTAATAAATATTTTTTTTGAATTATACAATTTAACATATAAAAAATCAATGAAACATATGAACGTTTTTCTATAATAGAAAATGGAAAGATTAATCTTTAGAGGGGGAATTGAAAGAATACCTAACAAAAACAACTTGACACTTTATTGATTTTATTTTGGAAGGATAATGGTTAGGTCTCGAAAATCAAATTAATGATATGATAAAGCTGGTTTCTTAATAAAAAATTTTAAAAAATGACTGGCAAATATGATCAAATCCGCACAAATACAAACAAAACCTCCCTTTACAATTTCAGCGTTACTACATTTAAAATTTAAACACGCTATGGAAAATAAAATTTTGAAATTTACAAGTATTTAACTTGATATTTTTATCTCATTTCAAACAAAAAAAAAATGATCGAGCACTAACCAGAAATCATTCATTGAATCTAATTATTGTTCTCCCAATTGCTTTTAGACTAGGCTTCGGGTTTTCATTGTTAACTGAGGGTCCCATTATTGCATAGTTAGCTGTGCCTATTATCTGGTGACAATGTGATCGGAACTTTCCGCCCACAATGATTTTGTAACTTCCGATAGCATGAATGTGAACAAACTAAACCGAGTCCTTTTTTATTTCGATTGATCTTGATTAGTTAGAACTGAATATGATTTTTTTTTTTTTACATTTATCTCACATTAGAAATAATTCAGTTCAATTGTTACGACATCAGCACATTTTATTGTTAAAGTGCTCAAACATACTATCTCTAATTTTATTCATAAGATAGAGAGAAAATAATTTTTTAAATTTTATTCATAAGTTATTTTATTAAATTTTTATCATGGATTTTTTATTTTACACTTTATTAAATATTGAAAAGAAAAAATATATTATTAAAGTATGTATATTTAATAAGGGTAAGGTTAAGAACTTATTAAATTTTAAGGTAAAGTTAATATATTTTAAAATTTTTTTAATATTAATAAAATATATTAAAAATAATTTATAAATACAATCAAGTAATGAAATCATATGAATCTTTTATTTATTTACTGCATATTAAATCTGATCATTCTTCCTGTGGAGGGGGGAAATGGAATCGTTCTAATGTCTATCTAATATTCATTAAATTATGTAAGAAGTCATGTAAACCACTCATTGTGGACAAACCTGCACATCAACATTGACGATAACATAGGTGAGATTGAAAGAAAGGTGAATGTAGAATTTATCATAAAAAACTCATTAATTTTATATTGAATATTATTTTATAAAAATACGCATCCATTGCTATTAAAAACTGAACTTTCGTTTTTATATATTTATATACATATATTTGTTTAAGGTCCCCTTATAAATTTTGTTAAGGTTTTCTCAAATTTAATTTAATAAATTAAAATTTAATTTTTAATAATAACATGCAGTAAGTATTTTATGGATAATATTTAATGAAAAAATGATGATTTCTTACGTAGGGCCATAAATGTCATTTTACTTTGAAAAATTCTAAAGAAATACTAATAGTACGTATGATATCAGAAACCGAAATTAGGTCGGCAATCAAAGTATAGGGTGGGCCCACGTCTTGAATTTTAACACGGAGTGACCGCCGGAGCGGGTCCCCACCAGCATATGTTTCGCGTGACATTTGATGGGCTCAAGTTAATTTATCACTCAAATGTATGAAAAATTTTCATGGACAAAAAATAAAATGCTCCTTCCTGTGGCTGTAGCCACCTTTTAATTTTTTATTTTAATATAAAGAATGTGAAAAGTTATCTATTATTTTTAAATTTTATTTTTATTATGAACTTAATTTTATGATTTATTGTGTATTATATAATGTTTGTAAAACCGAAACGGTTACTAAGCCAGAAATATTAATAATTTATGGTTCACATAATTCAATTAAATTGGACTAATGATCAAAACAATAACATGATAATTAAATTTAAAAATTATATATGTATTTAATAATTTAAATATAAGAAATAAATATGAAATTGTTATTCAACTTAAAAATAAAACTACATATTTTAAATTTATTGTAACTTAACAAGCTATATGATACAATATAATATTAAATAATTAAAAAAGGGTCATTTTCTTAAAAAAATTAAAAATGAAAAAAGGTATTTTTTTTTAATAATCTGATTTTTGAAAATCGAAGTCGGTTCCTGATTCGACCTTAATTCAAAGTAGCACAATTCGGCTTAACTTTTTAAATAATTTTTCGGCTTAACCTAGCTGTTAGCCTGACTAGTCGATAGCCCGACCATCCTATTCAGTCTGATTTTTTTATCATTGGTATTATGTATTGGTATTTTTTTTCTATTTTTAATAGGGTAAAGCGATTTTTTTTTTATTTTAACACATATATCATGAGTGAATTGTCATTTTTTATTCCAAAAATTATTAAAAAGTACTTTATAATAAAAATCAAATGGAGTTCTCATCTTAACAAACTTTGTGATTATTAAAAAAATGGATCTCATGAGATTAAAATTGTTAAATAATAAGTAACTTCTTAATTTTTGTCTTCTTTATAATCAATAGCCATATTAACTTGTCATCTAAAAATTTAAATCATAATAAATAAAAAATAAATAAAATTAAAAAATAATTTATTATTCCAACTTCACGTCATATTAAGCACCGCAAAATCTTTCAAATCAAATAAATTATAATAAGTACAGGACGAAGTAGAGCACAAAAATAATTCTGTGTTTAATTTGATTAGAAGATATTTTATGGTCAATCTTACAATTGATATATTTGTGCATAGCGCTTAATTTGATTATAATACAAGTTAATTGTGTGAAAAAGCATTATTATTCATAGAAAAAAAGTTAATGGGTATTTTAAATTTTAAATTA
>NW_026555778.1:0-50086 GCF_029017545.1 Prosopis cineraria | reverse complement strand
TGGGGTACGTAAAGCTAAGTTTGATTTTCCATTCATTGAATCAATGCAGGTACATATATACTAAGAACATATATACTTTTTTACTCTATTTATTACTCACCGGTCTCAATAGAGACTTTTATATTTTTCACATCGGTTATCTAAATTATTAATTAATTGTGACAAGCCAAAAATGTAAAACTAAACACTTGGCAAAAAAAAAAATTCCAATCTTGGCGTGGAATAAAGTTCAAATACTAATTTTATAATTCTAAATTATCACATAGAAAAAAAAATTAAATTTTAGACCATCCATATCATACAATAGTTATTTACACTCTCATCTAAAAGATAAGCATGTGCTGGTACAAAGTGAGTTGTAATGCTAAACATTTTTGTTTCTGATTCTCTAATCCCTTAAAAATCCTCCTTGTTGGCAAAATGTCTTCATTATTGGAGATAAATGAGAGTCTATTCTCTTTCTTTTCAGACTCATCCACAATTTCTCAAACCTCCAACAATAGAAAAATGCTATTCCTGACCCAACCAAAGTTGCTAGCTGTAAAAATGAGTACTTGTCCTTGTTATGCATAGCAACTTTAATTTCTGAAGTTGCCAAGAAGTATACTTTTTTTTTTCTTCGCTTACTTATATTGTCATAATAATGATGAAGAAATAGAGATGAAAGTTTACATCAAAATGTAAAGAAGGAAAGAGTACAATTACATATATGGTTTTGCAGGCAGCTATGATTTATAGTTTGATTATATTATGATGTGGATGTTTCATGTGTCTACATCAAATGCAAAATTGCTATGTGTTGGTTTAGAGTATTGGATTTTGGGTTAAGGGAAGGCATATGCATGCAAGAGTGGAGTTAGGATTTTTAGCTTTGGAAGCTGGGATCACAGAGAATATATATACGATAACTATAAAAAAATTATACACACACACACAACATAACATAAATATTTTGAATCCATGTAGAAAGAGATGCCAACATTTAGTATTCCATAGTGTCTTGAACATAATTGCCTTCAATAGAAGAATACATGCGCATGACCAAAAAAAACATAACATAAATATTTCAACATATTTGAAATCAATTTTACAAATATATAACCAAAAAACTAAAATAAATTAATGAAAGGGAAAGTAATAACCAGGTTTCAAGGTACGTACATACCTGATTGTATAATTTTTTATGAACTTATAGGACTTAATAATAATAAAATCTCTTATTTAAATCTCGTTGTAATTTTTTTTATGGCTTGTAACATCAATTAGTATTATAAATTTCTATAGATTCTATTATGTGTAATGTATTAATGATAATAATTTAGTAATAACTAAAAATTAAATTAACTTCTATTGTACAATGATAATAAAATTAGGAGACCGCTTCATAATAGGACATACAACAAAAGCAAGGGGTGAGTAATTTAAGTAAGGAATAACTAAGAGAAAAACAAGCATCAGGATGATGACGACGTATTGATTACATTGATCGCTATGTAGATATATAGTCGACATACAATCTAACTCCCAAGATACAATCTCTACTGAGATACAATATGATATGATAATCTTAACTAATAATACTACGTATCAGAAATATGCTTAACAGTCAAAGATAAAGACTTGGTCTTTGTGGGTCCAAGGATATTGGGCTTAAGCCCATGACATGTTGACACGTTAACATCCCCCCTCAAATGAGAGGGAGGTTCTCTAACCTTGAGTTTGTAGAGTAGATAGATAAAATGAGATGTGCCTAGTGTTTTAGTGAGTCTATTAGTAGTTTGCTCGATAGATGGAACATAGCAGATTTCATGTTTATGAGCCAAGACTTGATCATGAACAAAGTGAGTGTCTATCTCCACATGCTTTGCTTGGGAGTGAGAAATAGGGATCTCAGTAATGGCAGCGGCACTAATATGATCATACCATATGATTGGTGATCGAGGAAGAAGAAGACTGAGCGCAAACAGGATGGAAGTGATCCAATTTGCTTTAGCTACAATATTGGCGAGGGCTCTATATTCAGACTCAGTGCTTGAGCATGCTACAACATGTTGCTTCTTTGATGACTACAAAAATAAGGCTCCTGCTAAGTATACACAGTATCCTAAAATAGACCTTTTATCCATAAGGCAGGCCACCCAATTAGCATCAAAGTAAGTAGTAAGACAAAGTTCTCGTATTGGACGAATAAGAATTCTATGCATGGCAGTTCCTTTGAGATAATGGAGGATTCATTTAACCCCTTGCTTGTGAGCTGTGGTAGGCTTGGATAGGAACTGACTAAGGTGATTGATAGCATAGGTAATACCAGGCCTTATATTAGTAAGATGCTAAAGAGCTCTGATGGCGCTGTGAAATTTATTTAGGTCATTGAGTGCATCATCTTTATTAGATGTGAGAAGTTTTCTTGAAGCCATGAGAATGGTGCATGGTGCTGCATAGAGCATGTTAAATTTTTGCAAGAGATCAGTGGTATATTTAGCTTGACTTAAATGCAGTCCCATATCATGAGAAGTCTCAAACCCAAGGAAGTAGTAAAGATCTCTAAGATCCTTGAGAGAGAATATTGTGTGGGGCTATTTGTTGAAAGCATTTAATTGTAAAGGGTCATTGCCTGTTACTATAATGTCAGCAACATAGATGAGGATAAGAAGAGTAAACTTAGAATCCTTGAGTATGAAAAGAGGACTATCACTCATATTGTTTTTGAACCTTTAATTTACCAAAGCTTGATATAAGTGATCAAACCAAGCACGACATGCTTGATAGAGTCCATATAATGCTTTGCAAAGTTTGCACAAGTGGTTTGGGAACTTGGTGTTAACGAATCCTTTTGGTTGATACATGCACACATCTTCAATAAGATACCCATTAAGAAAGGCATTATTAATATCAAGTTGTCAGATTGGCCAATTGAAAGAAACTAATATAGTAAGGACAATTCCAATGGTCATGATCTTAACAAAAGGGCTAAAGATGGAACTAAAAATTTACACTTGCTTTTTATTGGAAACACTTCATGACAAGCTGAGCTTTGTTCTTCAATACTCTATTGTCAGGATTATATTTAGTTTTAAAGACCTAATGACAATCAACAACTTTAGGATTTTTTGGACATAAAACTAACACCGACGTTTGATTTTGAAGTAGATTATCAAATTTAGATTGCATAGCAGCCTTCTACTTAGGTGAACCCAAGGCATTAGTAACACATATAGGCTTGATATCATTAAGATGAATAATCAAGAACACAAGGATATTTGGGCTTAAAGATTCCTTGTTTGGAACGTGCGTGTAACCATTGCATGAAGTTCATGAGTGGGAATATTCTATGAGGTGGAGGGAGGCAACTCAGGTGGAGATGAGGATGATTCACTAGGAAGCACAAATGGAGATATAGGAGGTGAGGAGGTTGTGGTGTGTAGGTTTCTTGAAGAAGTATCGTTAGCCATTATATCATAAGATGTTGGGCTTTTAATACTTGAAGAATTTACTAGCCCAATGGAGTGAGAAGGGTCCAAAAGTGAATTATAGGAGGAAGAGGATATTGAAAACAAAATGGAAATGGGAAAGGGCTTTGTGTATGAACTTTTATAGGTTGATTGATATGAAAGAAGCCATTTATAAGGGAACATCTCTTTCATTTAAAGTCACATGCCTTGAGATAAAAAATCGACTATTGGAGTTGAGTCACTTAAAACCTTTATGTTGACCACTATATCCAATAAACACATAGCGAGATATATGAAACTGAAGCTTATGCTGGTTGTAAGGTTTGAGACATGGATAGCAAGCACAACCAAAAGTTCTAAGTCTTGTATAGTCTAGGTCTTTATTATATGGTGCTTGAAAAGGAGACTTGCCTGCAATAATAGGAACGGGCAGTAAGTTAATTAAGTGGACAATAGAGCAAAAAGATTCCTACCAATAATGTAGTGGCATATGGGCTTAAGCTAACAATGTGAGACCCAATTCAACAATATGATGATACTTTCATTCTACTCTGCCATTCTATGCAAAAGTGTAAGGACATGAGAGGTAAGATTGTATGCCATACTCATGTAAGATAGATTGAAGTCTAAGAAATTCTCCTCCCCCATTACTCTATAATACCTTGATTTTCTTTCAAACATGTTTTCAACCATGTTTTTGAATTGAATAAAAGAAATCTTCACATAACTTTTTCATTTCAATGGATAAATCCACTTAAAATGACTAAAGTCATCAATAAAGTGAACATAATATTTAAAACCATTAATAAAAGATATAGGTACAAGTTTCCATACATCCATATGAATTAAATCAAGTGGATTACTAGCATAGGATTTAGACCTTTAAAAAGGTAAATTTTGCATCTTTGCAAACTAACATGCCTTACAAAAGGAGGCTTTATTATCACTAGAAACTTGAAAACTATAAGAACGCAAAACTTGAGATATAATATTAAATGAAGGATGTCCTAAACGACAATGCCATGCTTCAAGTTCATCACTTGAGAGCTTATTTTTATGAGAAACTAAAAAACAAGTTGGTACTTTACTCTTTTTACTTAAGCCCATAATTTTATAAAGCCCATCTTCAGGCTGCTTGCAACAAGATGTTACCCATCTTCAGGTCCTTCACAAGACAAATATTAGAGTAGAATTCCACAATAATATCATTATTTATTGTAGCTTGAAAAACACTAATCAAATGAGAGATGTAAAACATTTGAAAAATATTTTTATAACAAGGGGAGCATGTAAAACATTATTTAAAAGTATTGGTTGCCTAGTAGCAGATGAGAGATGATGACTGCTAATATAAGAGATAGGAATAGCACAACCATCACTAACAAATAAGCCCATACATGAGTAATTAATAACATTCTCAAGTTGTAAAATATTATTGGTCACATGCGAAGTTGCACCTGTATCTAGATACCATGCAAAGTTATTAATAGTAGCTAGGGTTGCAATATTAATAGAGTGATAGGGGTTCTTCTATTGACTATGTGAATCAGAAGAGAAGGAACCCATGTAGGACCGATCATATCTAAAATAACAAGTTTTCACCAGATGACCAAGTTTACCATAGAGCTGACATTTTGGTTTATCAAAGGAGTGTTGTTTGTATTGTCCTCTACCACAACCATGGAAAGGTAACCTCCCTTAACCAAAAGAAAATTAGTGGGAGGATTGATGTTATGACCCTTGACCATGAGTAGTGAGATGAGCAGAGTGTTAACCAGGAGAGAGAGGTTAGTAAAGGCATTGAATTGCTCGAGATGAACATCAAAGGTTAGTAGAGAAAAATGTAAATCAACCTATGTGAGATTATTTTTGTTAAGGAGTTGGCATACAATTGGATTATAATCTCTATAAAGGCTTGCAAAAATCTAAAAGGTCAAATTGAAGAATGAAATAGAGTTACTAGTAAGTGATAGATTATAAGAGATAGCTCTCATTTTCATAAGGTAATCTTCTATATGCATTGAACCCTTCCTAGTTCGTCGGAGCTCGTTTTGAAGCAAATTGATACAAGTATGGGATTGAGAACTAGTAAGACTATGTGCTTCTTGCCATAGATCAGCGGCAGTGTTACAGGTGCTAAGTTTTACTACAATGTTAGGTTGTGAGGTGGTATAAAGCCATCCTAATAATAGTTGATCAAAAGAAACCCATTCATTGTAGGCTAGGTTAGGCTTGTAAATGTCATCTTTAGTAATAAAAGGGGATGGGCACGGTGTACTTAAATTAAGAAAACCCTTGTGATGATATCTACGAATCAGAGTAAGAATGGTGATGCGCTAAAAATTATAGTTCTGCCTATCCAACTTGACAGATATTGTGGATGGTGTTGAGGTATGATAGAAGGTTTCAAAGTAGTTAGATTTTGAGATTGGATTATAATGGAAGAAGCGGAGGTTGTAGAAGTTGACATGGTGGCATTAGCCAAAAAGGCTCTAGTTCCAAGTAAAGAATAATTAAGAGAAAATCAAGTATTAGTATGAAGACAACATATTGATTACAATGATGGCTATGTGCATATATAGTTAAGATACAATCTTAGAATGATAACTTCTAAGATACGATCTCTATTAGGATACAATCTAATATGATAATCTTAACTAAAAATACTATGTATCGGAAATATGCTTAATAGTAAGAGATAAAGACTTAGTCTTTGTGGTCCAATGATATTGGGCTTAAGCCCAGAACATGTTTAACAGTGAGAGATGAAGACTTGGTCTTTGTAGGTCCAACGATATTGGGCTCAAGCCAAGAACATGTTGACACATTAACAATTTAGTTAATAAATTTAGTATCACCGTTTGTGCAAGTCATGTAGGGAGAAAGAGAAATGGTAAATGAAAGCATGTGTTGAAATTAAAAGGAAAAACTTTGTGGTGGTCTAATATTTAATTAATATCAAACTGATGTAAAAAGGGTGTTGTCCTTCATTTTTCATGAGCTAAGTTTATGGGAAATGGGAGAGAATCATATCAAACACTTCAACTCCCAAATTAGAAAGATGTACCCTGAAATCACAAGTAGTTATTTCACATGCATTAACTTTTATTGCCTTTTCAATTCAACTTTTATCTAATATAATTGTCTCCCACTACTCTCTTCCTTCCTTCTTTCCTTCCTTCCTCTATGTGATAATTACATTTTTTTTCTCATAGGAAAGTCTTGTAAAGAGCTAGAAGTGTTCAACTACACAAAAGCTTGCCAATTAAGTAGGATTCATCCCACTTTTATCAACCAATAATAAGTTTACACACCTAGAAGAAACTTCATTAAGTAAAGCAAAATCATTCTAGTAGTTATGAGCCATTTTGGCTAGGAAGTTTGCACATGAGTTGGCATCCTTGGGAGCATATAGGATCCTATAGTCATTATGAGAGCATATGGCTTCTTATACTTCATAAACAGCTTCAGTAAAAGAATGTTCAGTATTAACACCCCTGTAAATTAGATTAAGTACATCTAAGGAATCATAGTATATAATAGCTTTCTCAACATTGAGACTAGAACAAAGTCTCGATCCATACTTAATAATGTGAACTTCAGCTATAGTGATTGGTAAATTTCCCAAGTTACTAACAAAGCCTTTCAGCCACCTCCTATAAAATTCCAAACCAATCCTCCACATGCTACACTAGTCTGTTGATATACTAAAGCATCTGCATTTATTCAAGCAGTGCCTTATGTTGGGGCCACCCATTTAGAAGGTTGGGTAGCATCCATTATAGGCTTTTGAATTTATAGGTGCTTAAGATCTCTTTCTTTCATTAGCCTTCATCTACACATTTGGATGATCTTATTAGTGGTCTAATTAGTGCCTTCAAAAATGAATTTGCATCTATATGTCCATAACAACTAGAAAACATTTCCAAAGACTTTAATCCAGGGCCAATTTGAAAGGGGCTACCTCCAATTTGGTAGGATGTATTCCATTTGATCCAATACTTTAAGCTACAAGAAAAGAAATAGTCATGATAAATAGGGTTTATAATATCCTTCCATAAGTATTTTGCTCTCTCACTTTCTCTCAAAATATAATTGATGCTCTCATCACAATCGCACTCAAAAGGGAAACTCGCATCATTTGTAATTCCTCTCTTCACTCTCAATAGATTGCTAGCAATCCTCTCATGAATAATTTGTAAAAAAGAATTTTAATTTCTTCAGAAAAGGCCACTTCCACAAGTACCTCCAGGTCTGATTCCAATTAGCAGAAGCATTACCTTTAAGGAATTAATAAGTCAACTTAATCAAGAATTGCCCATCACTTGCAAGTTGCCACTAGTATGTATCATTCTGTTGGTTAATATGGGGCTTACTAGTCAATTTTATTAATGATATCACTAGCAAAATGGTTCTATAGCTTTTGTCTATCCCATACTCCCCAAGGAGTTAGAAAATCACTAACCTTGTCTTGGGCTTTAATAGTTTGATCTAATCTAGATATATAATTGATGAGGGGCTACTGAGTCAGAGCCTATCTATCCCAAGAAAAACTCATAGACTAACCATTATTAATCTTTTTCCTTATGCCTTGAAAAAAAGTATCCTACACCTTAAAGATACTCTTCTAAACATAAGAGGCAAATTTTTTCTCACCATAATAGGGATTTCCTCCCTTCCACAGTTATATTTGGCCCTAAGGCATTTAACCCATAGGCAATCAACTATGGTCAAAAGGCCCCAACAAAGTTCAAGAATAAAAGCTTTGTTTTGTTTATGCAGATCTTTAATTTCCAAGCCTGATTTTTAACCATGTCCTAGGATATCAAAAGCATTGTCTTACTATCATCCCTATTAGTTCATAAAAAATTTCTACTATACTTCTCCACTTCCTTCAAAACATTCATAGGAATAAGCAAGGTTTGCATGAGATAGGAAGGTAGGGATGAAATAACAGATTTAATGAGAATCGCTCTACTCGCTATATTCAAAAAAGAGCTTTTCCAAAATGAAAGCCTTTGTTGTATCTTCACAGTAAGAGGAAGAAACATACCTTTGTGAACTCTATTATGTAAAAGGGGAATGCCAAGATATTTCCCAAGATTAGGGGTAAGCCCTAGCCCAAGTTATTGGCTCAGAACAAGAGCTTGCTGAAAACAAACACATTTATATATAAATGCTTAATCTTATCTTTAACTCATTATATTATATATATATATATATATATGTATGTATGTATGTATGTATGTATGAGGAATCAGCTTTGACCTTTTTACTTCTAGTGACCAGTCATGCTTGGTGGGTGGTTGTGATCAGTCCATTTATACACATCTTTTGATAGGTTTTGTTTCAATTTGAATTAATAAAGGCATGCAATAGATGGAAAATGGAATATATTGCCTCAATGGGTATTTTATGTGATTTGCAAAGAAATGGATCAAAAATGCAGGAGGAGAAATCCAGCCTTTGAACAGGAGCCATAAGAGAACCTCATTATTTAACCAATGATATATATATATATATATATATTTGTGAAAATAATTAATGATAGAAAATCGGTGCGTACCATAACATTTGCAAATTAAAATAAAATTAAATAAGTCAAAATACATAGAATTGGATGAAAAATGGCATACGGATCGGGGCTTGAGAATTATTTGAATGTGTGGAAGCCTGCACCTTATTTTGGGAAGGGAATATAAGACCATTACTATAATATACATGGAAACACAAAAAAACAGACATCGTTCCAAAGTTTGCCATTAAATCACTTTCTATATATGTTAGTTCTCATCTTTTTATCGATCAATGGTAGAGCCGAAAATAAGGACCGGACCTAAAAGGCTGGGCCAGGAGGCCCTATTTAAATAAGGATTTGGGCTTTGAAAATTATTTTTTTTAAAGGAACCGAGCTTGAAGGCCTAGCCCTGATAAGCCCTATGAAAAAGGGCTCAGACTCGGGTTGCCCACCAAGCCTTGATAAGGCTGCTTATCTTATATATATACACACATAAATATATATATTTGATTGATAATGACACAATTTGGTTAATATTTATTGTAAGTGACAAAGAAGAAGTTGTAAAGGTAATTGACATTGAATCTCCACCTCCATCTAGACTTTTGTCCTTAAAGATTAGGTCCACCTGTATTCTCAGCTATAATCAAAGGGGTAGAAAGAGGAGCGCGTGTGAAATGAAAGGCTTCAGGCACGTGGGAGGAGCAGAGTGTATCGTTAGGCTCAATGAAAGTCCCCACCGCTTTGTCAGCTAATTTCATATGACAGAAGCAAAGAATTTACCATCCTGCCCTATCACTCACCACCGTAAAAAGAAAACTATTTAATTAAGAGCCAATGAATATGATGGTTTTAATACCTAAATATTTCAACGCCCTTAATATTTTTTTATCAAGACATTTATATTTAATGTGATATTATTTTATTTCTATGTTTTCTCAGTACCATGTATCTTTCATCTTAAATTTAGTATTTTGTCATCAATTTCTTTAATAAATATTATAAATAATATAAATAAATTTTCATAATTATTATCATTATAATTTCAACACATTTTTTTATAGACATGTTGATGGATGATTGTTAGAAGAATCAGAGAAACTAGGTTATATTAATATAGCATATAATACTTGCCCTGAAATTGGAGACTTCATGCCCTGGACGTTAAAGTAAACCCTGAATACTATGGTTTACTACTATCAGAGTCAAATTAAAGTTTTGGAATAATATAAGGTTGCGGTAGAGTATATCGATTGCAAGAATATGATGAATCATATTATCGTCCCCATCATTGTTGTGGAATAATCATTTTTATTCCATGGATACACTGTTTATATAGATATTCTTTATTCAATTTGAATTTGGAAGACAAACCGAATTTCCTTATCTGTCCAAAAATTAAGAAACTGACCTTACCTAAGATAGAATGTAGCCGCCTCTCTTTAAAAAAAAATGAAATTTGACTATTAATGTTGTAAATCAAATTCCAAATCTTTCTACCAAACAAATACAAATAGTTTAATGTAAATAAGATTGTGGATGCATTTTATTCAAATTTAAATCAAAGAACATGTATATTTTCTATGCATTATGTATAGCAAATTAATTTTTTTCTTGGAAATATGTAGTGTGGGTGTATATTAATTGGTTATATTGATTTAATGTTATTATAATTGTATTTTTCTCATTTCTATATTTATTCTAATAATTTTCATATTTTATCAACTTTAATAGGAACTTCAAATATAAATTTTCAATAATTATCCCAAGTTATATTAAATTTATATTCTCCCCTTTTTTTTTTCTTCTTGTGGTCGTCAGATACAGTCTTATTAAAATAAGCAATTTGCATAATTAGAAAATGAAAACTTGACCTCAGCGCTATTGTTGTCAACTTGTCATTTAAAACTCAACTATGTATAGTATATAATAAAGAGTGTATGTGTGCGTAATATATGCAGAATATGTTGACCAGGCTAAGTCAGATCTAAGTACTTGGCTTTATACTGATGGCTAGCTAGGTGATATGTTGGAAAAATATTATTACTGAAATATTCTAGAAGCCTTTACAATTGGTTATAATTTCCAAAATATTATCATTATTTTTGTTAGTATATTCAATTTGATTCTTACGTTTTGGTGATTAATTTGATTTTTAGTAAAATACATGACCACATTGTTAAACTATGTCTTTTGATGATCACAAAATTAAGAGAGAGATGTTTTTCACTTGTGCAGATTTTGAGAATCAATGAAATGACAAAACCTCCTAGGGCATGAAGATCAAGAGAAAACTTAGTATAATAGGTTTATTTCTTTTGTTGTATTAGATTCAACATGAAAAATTATAAGAGTTTAATCACATGTCTTTAAATGGTAAGAATGCATCATTTTAGATCCAACCTTAGGCTCACAAGTCCTTTGATCTTAAGTGTCAAATCTTTAGAATGCACCTAAACTCATTTTTTGAATTCACACTTGATCTGGCATGTTCCATATGTGTTTTGGGTACCCTGAGTGCATAATAGGGCTTAGTAGATCCAATTCAAACCTGCGTTAGAATGAATGTTGCTTGATTTAAACTATGTAAGTTAGACACTATATTGTGAACCATTCCATCTTGAATTAGAGTAATCCACACGTGTTTTAGCATCTAACTGTGAGAAGTGCCTTGGAGATGCTTTTGTGTATTGATTCATGCTTGAGTGCACTTTTGCTCACACTTGAATTGTCTAAGAGTGTCAGATTGAGTTTGTATAAGAGACATTCTATGCCTGGATCAAATTGATCCACGCTTGAAATGTAATCTACCTGTTTTAGGTTCAAGTCTAACCATAGAGCCTTATAACCAAACAAGCCAAATCAAGCTTGTTTTGGAGTATTCCAATCGTGTTTTGTCACACAGAGAAGCTTGGTGCTTCTATCATCCTTTCCACGCTTGAAAACCATTAGTACCCACACATGATTTGTCACATAGAGAAGCTAGGTACTTCTGTCATCCAAATCATGCTTAAGAGCATTATAGCCCCACGCCTAACATGTCATGGGTGAACCAGTCCATATTGAACAAGCTCCATTCCACCCATGAAGAGGACCAATTCATGCTTGGATTAGACTCTAACATTGCATTAAATGCTTTACAAGAAAAGTGTTATTTCTAATATTCTTTACTCTTACACATCTCCAACAACTATAATCACTTTCCTGAGTTTTTCTAATGGTCTAAACTACTTAAAATTATATATAAGACCTCATTTAAGTTAATGGGTGATGATTGAAGTGCATAAAACCTTAATTGCATTGAATTCTTACTATTTTGCACCATATTCATGTGAAAATAGCTTTGACTTAGTTTACAGGACAAAACTATATTATCTACTCTTTTAGGAGTTATTTTTTAGAGTGCCTAAATTGTTTCTATCATCTTAGTGAGTGAGAATTGCCTAGGAAATATCTTCCACTTATTTTTAAGTAACTCAAGGGCTATTATCCCTTAAGTTGTTAACAAAGAAGAGATTTCCTCTATAAAGGTGATTATTATCAAGAGAGGTATTCTCTTGAATTTGAGAGACTCACAGGTATTGTGAAAGACTAATAAATGGCTCACAAGTGCCCAAGCAAACTTGTGGATTATACTATATATGGTGCCTCAAAATAGTGGAAAATCATAAGGGTGATCCTGACGATTGGATATATGCCAATTGGTTGGACTAAATTAAGATAAATTCTCTATATAGTATCTCCATCTCTTAGCTCTTTATGTTCAATACATTTATTTTCTGCTCTCTCTCTTGGTTCTTCAACTGAAGATTGTGAAAGCTGTACTTGTCAGGGAGTGAAAGAAGAAGGCATTGTGTGTTGATCAAAAGATGATGAAGAATGTAACGTGATAATGCTCTCTTCAAATATCTGGTCAAAGTCCTTTTAGCCACATCATCCTCCATGTGGCAAAATTTAACGGTAGAATGTTTAAGGGGCTGATTCTAAGAAATTAAAATAAATTATATGGAGCTGATTTAAAATTAGATGAAAATACAAGGACCGGGGAATTAATTTTCCCATTTATTTCTTATTGGAGGGCTTGGAGTATAAACGGAGAAAATCTTTCACAGAATAAATACTCTGTAACTTTGAATAATTTGGAATTATTGACAATTATTTTTTGAAATAATATCAAACGGAAAACACATCAGTATTTTTGATGATAATCATGCATGAATCTTAAAACAAATAAGTTTTTTTTTAATGTTTTTATTGTGTTGGCTATTATTGCTATGATTATATTACTTGATGGAGTGAAGTGCCGAAGATATAGCATAACAGAATGAATAAATAACAAAAATTAGATGATTATGAAATCTCAGAGTTCTAATTTCCACAATCTTTTTTCTAGAATGCAATAATTTAAAGACAATACCATCAAAGGTAAATTATAAAATGAATTGATAAATTGCAACATTTATGATGCAGGATATTGGAAAAGTAATTATAATGCAAGAAATTGACAGGGAAATAAACATAATTGTCCTCAATCTAATGGGTATAATATTTAGGTAAATATTTTTTACGATGCAACATTTAAGTAATTCATTTTATTCTTGATAGCATACAAGTAAAAAAGCTGTAAAGGAGGGAGTGAGGGTAAAGCAAGAGAGGTCATCTCACTGAAGAAAGAGAAAATACGAGAGGTGAGAGAAATCTGTGACGGTTAACAAAAATTAACTTTATTGAAAATTATAATAAGAATAAAAATTAAAAGAAATCAGCTATAAATTTAAAATGTGTAGCAAGTTTTATTTACTAAAAAAAGAAAGAAAACCTTTTACACAGAATTCGAAATTATAAATCCTAGTATGCAGTAGAGAAAAAAAGACAAATAGGAAGAGGAAAAAAAAGAAAAAAAATGTAGAATAGACCATCTTTGGTTTTGAAATTTGAAGGGATGGAGTAAAATTACAAAATGAATTAAAGAAGGGTAAAAGGGTAAAAATACCTACAAAGTGGTCAGCCAGGGGCACCCAGTAGCTTAAAGTGGAGAAAATGGCATAAATGTCCATAACGTTACATGAGTAGATATAAAAGTGACTAAACTATTAATTTTGTCCTAACATCATTAGTTTCCAATGTTAAATGTTAACTATGCATATCATGTGGTAGTCTTTGTTGACGTGGACTAAAAAAGGGATAAAATTATCTGTGAAGTCATTGGCCAGGAGCATCTTGTAACTTAAAGTGAGAAAAAAGGGCAAAAATATTCATCATATTACAAGAGTTGATGCAAAAATGACAAATCTATCAAATTCCTTAAATATTGACTGTTTAGTTGACACCTAAGCAGAGTTAACTATTTTTGTGCTGATGTAGATAAAAAATATTTCTAAGTGAATTTCTACAAAAGTTGATCGATCATCGTATGAATATCTATAATGTTATTTTAATAGGTGCAATAGTGATCAATCCATCAAAATCTATGCCACATGGTTTCTTTCTTTGCCACGTATCCTAACCCCTTCCTCACTCCCTCTCCATTCATTTTACTTGTCTGCAAAACTTGAGATTCAACACAGTAAGATAGGTTGTACATAATTGAAGATCGAAACTAAAGATACCTTCTATGCCGCCCTACCTTAAGAACATTGTCATAACTTTAAGCAATTTCATTCAAGATTGGTTCAAAGTTTTCAAATGGTTTTCTCTACTACTACAAAGAAGTGAGTGATTTAATTTGATGTTTGGTCAAAATGACATTTTCCCATATGATATTCATATGATAATTGATTAACCTTCATAGAATTGCACTTGGAAATATTTTTTGTCCATGGTTACGAAAAGTAGTCAACTTTTATTTAGGTATCAACTAAATAGTCAACATTTAAAATATTTGATAGATTAGTCACTTTTGCACTAACTTTGGTAACATTATAGATGTTTTTGCCCCTTTTCTCATTTTAGGCTATTGGATGTTCTTGACCGACGACTTTTTAGGTACTTTTGCCCTTTTTTAAGTCTACTTCAATAAAGACTAACATGTGGCATGTACAGTTAGTATTTAATAATGAAAACTAACGATGTTAAGGAAAAATTAATGGTTTCATCACTTTTGCATCCATTCATGTAACGTTGTGGGTATTTATGCCGTTTTCTTCACTTCAGGTTATTGGGTACCCCTAGTTAATCACTTTGTGAATATTTTTGCCTTTTTATCCATTAAAGAATGGGAGTTTATTAATGACTATATGAAGGTTTGGTGAAGAATCCAATAGATTATGTCACTTTCCTCCATTGATATTAGAATACAATGGATGCTAGCTTTAAGCACCGGTTAACAGAAAGAACTAGAGGGCAAAGAATTAATTCAAAATTTGGATCAAATACTTTTCAACTTTTACTAATAAAATTTGAAAAACCAAAAATGCCCATAACTTGCTTCTTATATTGAAAGAGATGAAGAGGATTCCCATTTTTACATCTCTATTAAATTCTGAGGATCCCCTAGTTACTGTTCAAATGGATACATTTTTTGGAATATATTTCTATAATATATAGATGTTGTTTTGGATTTAGAGAAATTAAATACAATGTGTTATCTAAAATTTTGTGATATTATTTTAACGTGTGTATGTGTGTGTATTTGTAATCATGGGTACGTATCTCCTAACTAACAACCAAGTACTAATTCCTCATGCGTATAGCCACGTAGATATACACATAACATATTTTTTTGTCAGTGAGATTTAATAAAGCAAGACACTTGAAATATGCAAGTAGAAAACAGCTGTACAACTTCAATTGTCTGGTCACTCAAAGATGGCATGTGAATGGACGCATATATACATATAGAATGTTTGCTCTCATGTACTGTGAGAGTGTGAGTCTAACAATTCCCTCCATCATCCTAAGTTTTGCATGGCTTTCCGGCCAATTGTAAAAAATAAGCAAGTAATAATTGAAATTTTAAATTTTCCATGAGCCACAAGTAATAATTAATAAGCAAAGTCTTGAGCATCATCAAAGTAAAGAATAATTGAAATTTAAAATTTTAATAATTGACCATTGAAATTTCTAAGTTATTTTGGCAAACTTTAATTTGAGCCTGAAGTAAAAAGTAAATAAAAAAAATCATATGTAAAAGTTAAAACAAAATGCTAAAATAAACAACGAAAAGTCATGGTGGGGACGAGATGTGAAAAAGGGTGGTGAGAAGTGCAGAACATTGAGTTCATATTTTTGATAAAAACAAAAATCAATGACATGCTTTATAAATAAAATTAAAAAATTATTTTCTTTTTTTTTAATCAATCACTAGAAAAATTTGTGTATGGACACAGTATATTACGTTTATTTGTATACTATCTAATAAAGATATGTCACATTATATTCGTTCAGTCTTACATGTTATCCCTCATTTATATTATTTTAAATTGTCTTTGATTGAATTGAGATAATTTTATTCTATAAGAAAGGAATGCGGCAGTAATCCTAAATAAATTTGGCAACGACAAAGAAATCCATCCATTTATTTATCCTTTATTTCTTTCATATAATTAAAGCTGGAGAGAGAGAGTGCGCTGACACCTTCATATAAAAAGAATCGATTTTGTTTCCTCAGTTTCACATGGCCAAAAATCACTTCTATTGGTTATTATGGAATGAGGCTTCATTAGAAGTGACATGTGCAAAGCATGAAAATAAAAAACTACAAGTGAAAAATGCTGTTTTATTAATAATATAAAATTAAAGAAACAACTTTTTCTTTTCTATGAACAAAAGAATAATCCTGTGAATGTGTGCTGAAATATGTTGAAGGTTACTTGCTCCTCTAATCCTATTTATAAGACACTCACAACATGTTTCATTAAAATCAAGAAAATTATAAAACTCATTAATTCTGTATAAAAATTCAATAAGTTCACAAACTTGCACCTATTAAATATGCATACTTTAATAACATATCTTCTCTCACCAACATTTAATGGAGGGTAAAGAGAGAAATTTGTAATAAAAATTTAATAATGTGACTTATAAATATAATAAAAAAAAACTTCTCTCTCCACTTTATAAATAGAATTGAAGGGAATATAAATAAGATTAGAGGAGTATATTAAGAAAATATGTTCAACCCTGAATACATGAGATAGGAATCAATATTTAATAAGGATATGATGAAAGTGGGAGGGATGGTGGTCGGGAATACTATAAACAGCCCTCATTGCAAGTTGGGGTATATATATAACTATATATATGTGTGTGTGGAGGTAATTTCTTCTTCTGATGCTATATTATGAAAAGAAACATTTTGAGTGGGAACTTTTTTTATTAAATTAAATAACATATAAATTTATCTCCAAAAAAATTAATTTACAAAGTTGCATGTGACTAAGCAAGTAAGAAATAAGAAAGAAAAGAGAAAAACCTAGTAAATGTACAGGTTGCAAATGCGCAATCTATTTTCTTTTTTAAGATAAAAGAAAGATTTTTTTTTAATTGGAATCAATTGCTTACTGTTTTGGGAAAAAGATAGAAATATAATCAAAGGAAGTAAATATTCCACTATAAATATATAGTCGATAGGACGAACCAAGATTCATTCACAATTTCTCTCTTTTTGGAAACTTGTGCGTTTTTGGAATCACTATCTGTCCTGGTATGTCATTATCGAATCAATTAATGCAGCATATGGAGATAACTTTGTTTCCATTTGTTTGCACACTTTTACGAATTATGATAAAAAAATTGGAAATATAATATTTTTTTGTAAAGTCCATAATATCCTTGGAAATGATTATAAATATTCCCTCCCTGTTCTCCCTTTCTCCATTCTCACTCTCTCGATGTCAGCTAACGCTTCTTCTTCTTCCTGTACTTCTTTCTGTGATTCTTTGTTTTCTCTTTTTCTTCCTTTACCTCTGAAAAATGGCTCACGCGATCACTGTGATTCTGATGGTGTTCATGGTGCTGTTCGTCTGCTCACCCGTCACCCAATCCCTGGCTCAGTTTGTCAAAACTCAAACACAGAGAGATCTGAAGAAGAGTTAAAGAGTGAAAGAGAGGAGCAGGCGAGCTTCAGGTTCATCGCCCTTCATTTCCAAATAATCGTTCACTAAAAAGCATCATTTTGGCACTTCTAAACTCATCTTCAACGACCAAAAGAGATCCGAAAGTCACACGGTCATTTAAGGTCAATCTTATTCAAATTACTTCGTCATCCTCGGCATCCATAGCCACGTTCTTTAAATCCGAGCTCCGCCATCAGGCACTCACAATACAACACAACACATTTAGGGAGCAGAGAAATGGCGAGCGAGGGAATCGGAGACACCTTTGTGATCAGAGAAGACCTCATCAAGAAGGCGCATATGTGAACGTGCCTTCAAATCTCAAAAAGATAAACCTTTTTCTCACCGAAAAGCATGGTTCTGTTAGCTTCAGGAATCATATCAATGCCCATATACGTGCCTGGAACGCCATTCAACAAGGCCATAAAAGCTTCAAAGTTCATAAGGAAAGAGCTTTTGGCCATTATAAGGCAGAGAAAGGTGGATTTAGCAGAAGGGAGTGCTTCTGCAACACAAGATATACTGTCTCACATGTTGACGACCGGTGATGAGAATGGACAGTACATGAGTGAGTTGGACATTGCTGATAAGATTCTATAGTAACTTTAAACTGTGTTGTTTGCCTGCAGTTAACCATAAAGTTGATACTTTTTAATTTTCACAATTTTAAAGGACCTATATTTTACTGCTAAAATCTTAGTTCCATAATCAGAAACGAGGAGTCCCCACTTGGTGAAAAAATCACCGCATGAATAATTCAAGCTCTCTTCCTCCTGATAATAATCCGAAGGGATATACACTGGTCAAAATCCAGAATCTTTCCTTCAAATGAATTTTCCAGAAGGAGGACGAATTATTTTTCGTCACAAGTCTTTCCAACTCACACTCTGTTTTCAGCACAGTAAACAGAGGTAGACGCAGGAAAACAGATGCGCAAGCGTTGTAAATAAGAAAGCTCAAATATTCAATTATAGGGTTACTTTGTTAAGGCTTGGTCCCTCATTTCTGAAGAAAAAGAAACACCGCATAGAATCTCTGAAAGTAGATAATAATATATATTTAATCTCCTCTTTTATGCTCTTTGCACTATAATCATGATTAGTGATAATCTGGCCTCAAGCTACGTACAATACCTTGCTTCACTGTTTTAAAAGTCCAGCCTCTCTGTTAATTATTTTAGTATTATGTCAAAGTTAAGAACAGATTCCGTTAATCCACACACACACACATTACAAAGTTGAAGAGTACCAGCCTCTCTTTTCACCAAGTGGTGACTCCTCTTTTTCTGATTATGGAATTAAGATTTTAGCCGTAAAATATAGGTCCTTTAAAATTGTGACGACAAAAAAGTATCAACTATGTGGTTAACTGCAGGCGAACAACACGGTTTTAAGTTACCTACCATTTTTTTCAACAAATAGAAAGTTAAATTTTATTAGGATAGTGTTTGAAACTGATGTCGTCACTGTTTTTCTGTCTTTCCATATTATGGTAAATGGTCCCATCGATCACTTGCCAAAATATCTTTCCATTCAATGAGATATATTAACCAAAATTGATCATCGTCCAGAATGACACTTAGGGTTCAAAGATATGATGTAAATAAAAACGCCTACTCTAATTAAGGAAACCTGCATATGTAGAAAAGAAAACTTTTTTCGGTGTTGGTGAGGACGATTCACAAATTCTTGCACATGCATGCATGTAGAACCAAAAGCCACAGCGAAGTCATTCATTCCCCACCTGGTGGTAATTAATTAATTGACCAAACTCATATCTCACCTCGTGCCATGGGGCATGTTCATTACAAAATATGCCAGCAAGATTTAAACTCTTGACGTCTTATCTTCCAAATCTCATATCCTCATTCTTTGCCATTTAAATTAAAATGCATATACAGTCATGATATGTGAAATTAATTACTCCCTTCATTTAAAAATGTAGGACATTTTTTGAGAGGTTAAATGTTCAAAAATATAAGAAATTTTTAGTCTTTCAGGGTAATCATGACCTTTTTTTTCTAAAAGTGTTCTATTGATAATAACTTTATATTTATTGTAAGGTGTTTAATAGGAGTAAATATGAAAAGATAGGGTTAGTTGAAAAATAGGTAGCTACTTTATTGGGGTGAGATTCGATTAAAAATACCTTACATTTTTTATCAGAGGAATTATATGTTATTTACCTATATACACATATATCAAACACGAGCAATATAACAGTAAAAAGATATGAGTATATTATATTTTATTTTCAATAATTAATTTAATAAATTAATTTATAAGACTACTTATATTTTATTTTTACCAACAAATATTATTTTTGTTAGGAAAATATTCTTAAAATGAAATAAATTATCAATATTAAATAATTTGCTTATAAACATTTTAAAGCCATTCTAAAATTTATTTTATTTTTAAATGACAATAATTAAGTGTATAATTTATTTATAGATATATATTATATTAGTTTATGTTAAATATCTTTTATTTTTGTCTTCTCCATACTTTTTTCAAAAATTAACAAATAAATAATACTCCCTCCGTTTAAAAATATAAGACATTTTTAACCAAATCTCACCTCCTCATAAAGTAGTTATCTACTTTTCAAGTAACCCTATATTTTTATATTTATCCCTATTAAATACCCTATAATAAATATAAAGTTATTATCAATAGGGAAACTTTTGAAAAAAAGAAATGATTATATCTCAAAAAACTAAAAATGCCTTACATTTTTGAACATGTAACTCCTCAAAAAATATCTTACATTTTTGAATAAAGGGAGTAAAATTTTTATCTTCTCTCAAAATGGTTAAATATTTCCCCTTCTTTTCTTAAAAACAAATTTATCTCCAATTTTTTAATTATCTTAAAAAAATATTTTGATAAAAAATTAATTTTAACCATATAAATTTTCTTATGAACATCTTACATACTAATAACTTATAATACAAAATAATTACAAGGATCTTACATGTGATAGATCTAGCTAACCTCTAATCATTATATCATAACAATTGGTGGATTTGAATTATTTTTTATATTCTTCTTTGTAATAATGGGGACTTGAGGATTATATTGTTTTGATCTTTTCTACGGGAAATGAAGAGGGTTATTCGAAGTCTTGGTTTGAGTTTGATGCTTCCTTTCATCTTTTTTCTTCTTCTTCTTTTCTTTTTTTTTTCCCTTATCTCGAATTCGTATGTATGACTATGTGTCGAAGCCTGTACTTTATTTTATTTCGTGTTGTTCATCCTCTTATTGATATCCAAATTCCACTACAACAAAACAGTATATTTCTCTCAAAAATTTCTCTTAGAAATAATAAGGTGAGAAGTTCTCTCTGATTTTCTCTCGAAAAATCTCTTATATGAATGTTTTCATGAATTTTCTCTCAGTTTATGAAATAGAGAGAAAATTGGAGAGAAAATCTGAGAGAAACTTGAGAGAAAGTAAGTGCGCTATGGCGGAAATTTATTCTCTCGAACAATATCGAGAGAAACATTTGGCAGAAATAATAAATAAAAAACAAAAAATTATAAAAAAAATTTGCATAATGTTTCTCTCAAATAAATCAGAGACAAGATTTTTCTCGGATTATTCGGAGAGATCCTTAATATTTTCTCTCAAAATAATCCCAGAGAAATTGTTATATCAGAAGTAACCGAAAGAAGTTTCTCTCAGAAAGATTTGAGAGAAAGTTTCTCTCAGAATAATCGGAGAGAAATATTTTAAAAAATTAAAAAAAATTCTATATAATATTTTCTCTCATAATAATCTGAGAGAAATATTTCTCTCAATAATATTCGAGAGAAATGCTTAAATTTCTCTCGAAAACTTCTGAGAGAAATGTTCTCTTAGATTATTCTGAGAAAATTTTGATATTTTCTCTTAGAATTTTCTAAGAGAAATTATTTTTTTATTTTTAAATTATAATAAATTTTGTTACCATTGAAGTATATTTTTTTATAAAAGTAAAGTAAATTAAATTACTTGTGAAATATTAACCAGGAACTAATCATCATTTTAAATTGTGAATATATGTAAAAAATATTATATTTGATTTAAGGATTTGTAATATTAAAACAATAGAAAATAAATTAAATATATTGTTGTTCATATGTGTTATAATCTATTTGCATAATGATATAGACATTCCACTAATAACTCGTTTTTCCTAGTTCATAAGGTGAAATATATAATTGACAATTGTTTAATTAATTACTTGTAATATGTGTGAAATAGTGTATGCTTTGCATTTATTGTCATGCGCATGCGTGCACATAGGTATACATATCTTGTATTATATTCCCTTGGTCCCAACTTATAAAAGAATACTGGTGGTATTTTGTTATGCGTAATCTTGCGTCATTTTATCTTATAATTTGAGATGCAATATTTAGTATGTTATTTTTATAAAGGAAATTTAAGAAGAAAGAAGCTTAAGGGAAGAAGTTGATAAATAGTAGTTTCTCACTAGTAATATTGAAATATAAATAATGAGCTTTTATGTATAAAATAATGTAAAATAAATAATATTTTAATAATTTTCATTGTTAATAAGGATTTTTATATAAAATATAATAGTTTAGGATTATTGTGTATGTGTATGTATTTATATAATTATGCATGGGATAATGAGTACATGGTGCTATGGCTCAATTGGTGATAATAAATTATTATTTATATCCCTTACGTGTTGAGTTCAAAACTCCAGAAGTCCAATTTTTTTTTGCTGGTACAAAAAAAAAAATAAACGTGAAGCAATTGAAAAAAAAAAGAATTTCAAGTTATATCTGAAATCCCTAATTTCACTTTCACTGTAGAATTTCATTTCCCTCCCCTTTATCACTCACTCCTGCCGCCTTTCTCTTTCAGGTCATCATTTCCTCTTCATCTCTCCTCAGCTTCTTCCTCCACCGTAGCTCCTCCATTTTTTTTTGCTGCCTTCAGCGTTCTCACATCAGTAGATAGAGAGCTTTATCATTCGAGTTCCTCCTTCAATTTGTCAGGTACTGTTTTTCTCCTAATCCATTTTGGGTATTTGAGTCTATATATTTCTGCACATGTTTTCTTCTTATATAATATCCTGTATGTGTTTGTGTGTACGCGAAAGAGAGAGAGAGACTTGAAGATTAGGAAAAAGAAAATAGGATAGTGGAGTGGAACTGTATTTATTCGTGGATTGTACAGAGCTAAAGGGGGAAGAGAGAAGATTGGGGGTTTAAATTTGTTAGACTCTTGTTGGGTATTGATAATAAAATGAACTCTGCTTGAATTTTTTTTTTGTCTTCTTTGCTTTCCATGTCAATGAATTGGCCCCCACTAACTTTGTTTTTTTCTCCTTTTTACACGCATGTTTTACTCACTTGCCCAACTTTGTAGTGTTTGAACTTTCAGGAATCTCATATAGCTTTTAAACTTCATTTTTAATTGTTTTTCTTTTTATTCTTTTATTAATATAATATCCTTTATTTCAAAAAGAAGAAGAGAGGTAGAGAAGAAATAATGGACATAGGAATGATGCATCCATCACGTGGTCCCTGAAGACTTTGTTCTACTTTTGTCAACTTTGTCATTTTAGATTGGACCTATAAATAAAGTTCTTGAGGTCTCCACTGAATCATAATCGAAAACAATAAAATTTGTCCTATCTGCAATATTATAAACACATGTTAATGAGTGTTTAAAGGATGATATCCGCCTTTCTTTTACTATATCAAGCTTCACTACAAATGTTGTAATTTGAAGTATTATGTTCTAATTTGAAGTAGGATGTTCTAATTTTTTTCAACTTAAGCACTGTCTCCCTTTTTACCCAAAAAAAAAATTATTTTCATATTTTATCATGTTCTAATTTATGTTTCCCAAGTAAATCACACCTAAAAATAAGCCAAAAAGATATACATAATTAGTCAACAATCTCTATCAAATAGTCTGGAATTTATCAATTTGATAGGATAGTAACTACAGAATTAAGCTAGGTATTGTTCTGTTTATTTCTTATTTTCAAGGTTCTAAAATTCCATAGATGTGTGTGTTTGTGTGTAATTTCAATTTAGTTAATACTTGACTTAGTGATTAAACAAAAAAATACTTGAGTTAATGATTTCATGTGAGGACTCATTAATATAGTTTAAGCACATCCTAACTTCATGGTTGTTTTCATTTGAATCCCCTGTCACAATCTAAGAATATTAATTATTGTCTAGTAGAATAATTTACAATTAAAAAGTGACCAATTTATAAATTTTGCAAGCATTTAGGGAAGAAAGAACTGTGGCTGTGCTTTTTATCTTCCTTTAAGCTGACAACATTTGTGAAGCATAAGGATATAAGGTACATTTGTCCAATTTATGAGTTTAACTTTTTGCACATTTTTTTTTATGTTTTAAGATTCTAAGTGAAAATTAGGCACATGATTTGTTCAAAATTTTGATTTGTTTTAAAAGGCACATGATTTTTTTTATGTTTTAAGTTGCTACACATATTATTTGTTCAAAACTTCTAATAATGAACATGTGCTCTTAACTTTTTCATGTAAGAATATGTTTTAAGTGCTGCTGAATAAAAGTTCTATTTGTTAGCATGTAGTTCATAAATAGAGCTATCTCATGTAGTTCAAAAGAATATGTGGTGAAATAATGGGTTATATACATATTTAATTAATTTATCTTGTTAGATGGAACCTCCCGAGCATCGTCATTGGGTATATAATAGAGTGGATGAAAGAGGTAAGCATACTGATGAGTTCCTTTATGGGGTGGAGGAATTTATTAGGTTTGCTGGCAAAGGGGATGAAGGAAGAAAAATAAGATGTCCATGTGTATCATGTAGAAATTTGAAGCAACACATACCATATGATGTTAGAAAGCATTTATATAGGAAAGGATTTACAAAAGATTACTATTATTGGCATTGCCATGGAGAAGAACGTCCCCAAGTAGCTCCAATTAATGTCAACATTCGCATGACCTCCAATCCGTATGAGCAAATGGTTATGGATGCAGCTGGGCCATCATTTAATGAACATTCTGTTTTTGAGGAGGATCCTAATCCCAATTCTGCAAAGTTTTATGACATACTTCATGCTTCACAGTCTTCATTGTGGGATGGATGTGAGAATCATACTGTATTGTCAGTAGCTGTCAGGTTATTGAGTATTAAGTCTGATTATAATGTCCCAAGTGCATGTGTTGATGAAATCATCACACTAATAAATGAGATATTGCCTGCTAATCATCGCATGCCTACAAACTTGTATCAAACCAAGAAATTGATTGGACAACTTGGTTGTGGTTATCAAAAGATTGATTGTTGTGTAAAAGGATGTATGTTGTACTATGGTGATGCAATTAAGGATAAATCATGTCGATTTTGTAAGGAACCAAGGTTTAAGGAAGAAAGAGTGAGAAAAGGGAGGATAAATAAGGAGATCCCAGCTAAACAAATGTGGTATTTACCACTTGTTCCAAGACTACAAAGGTTATTTTCATCTAATGCCACTGCTAAGTATATGAGTTGGCACATTGACAAATATCATGAAGAAGGTGTGTTGTCCCACCCATCAGATGGGAGTTCATGGAAGCATTTTGATCAAGCTTATCCAGAATTTGCATCAGAGCCAAGAAACGTTAGGTTGGGGCTTTGTGCTGATGGTTTCAATCCATTTGGCTTGGGTTCACGACCATACTCATGTTGGCCAGTGATTGTTACTCCTTATAATCTTCCCCCTGGTATGTATAAGCGACGTGAGTACATGTTCCTAACAATCATAATACTTGGGCCAAGTAATCCAAAGAGTAGAATTGATGTTTTCTTACAACCTCTTATTGATGAGTTGAAGATACTTTGGCAAGATGGTGTTCTAACTTATGATATTTCTTCAAAACAAAATTTCACTTTAAGAGCTGCCCTTCTATGGACTATAAATGACTTTCCGGCTTATGGCATGTTAAGTAGCTGGCAGACATCAGGGCTATTAGGATGTCCAATTTGCATGGGTTCTTCAAAAGCTTTTCATTTAAAACATGGCAGAAAAACTAGTTATTTTGATTGTCATAGGCAATTCTTGCCTGAGGATCATGCTTATAGGAGGAACAAACAGAATTTTCAAAAAATGTTATAGAGAATTCACCACCTCCATTAAGGTATTCAGGAGATGAATTGTACGATCAAGTTAGGGGATTCCCAAAAATAACTGATAAACCAAACATGCGTTTAGAGGGGTATCTAGTAGAACATAATTGGACTAAACGTAGTATATTTTGGGATCTACCCTACTGGCGTGATCTCTAAAATCCATATAACTTAGATGTTATGCACATCGAGGGAATGTCTTTAATAATGTGTTCAATACAGTGATGGATGTGAAAGGTAAAACAAAAGACAATGAACAAGCAAGATTAGATATAGCCAAATATTATAAACGACCATCTTTACACATGAAAGATTTAGGCAATGGAAAAATGAAAAAACCTGATGCTCCATATAGCTTTAATATGGAGCAAAAGCGAGCCATGTGTGAATGGGTGAAAACTCTAAAGCTTCCAGATGGCTATGCATCCAACTTAGGATGGTGTGTTGATATGAAAAGTTGCACATTAGGTGGAATGAAAAGTCATGATTGCCATGTTTTTATGGAGAGATTACTTCCAATAGTATGCAATGGTTTGCCATACTCAACATTTGAAGCTTTGACACAGTTGAGCCATTTTTTTCGAGATCTTTGTGCACCAACTTTACAACTTGATAGTCTTAAAGTCATGGAGCAGAATATTCCTATTATTTTGTGTAATCTTGAGAAGATATTTCCTCCTAGTTTTTTTGATGTTATGGAGCATCTACCTATTCACTTGGTGTATGAAGCCATGATTGGTGGATCTGTACAATATAGGTGGATGTATCCTTTTGAAAGATTTTTATACACATTAAAGCGGAAGGTAAAAAATAAGGCTCGTGTTGAAGGCTCTATTTGTGAAGCTTACATTCTTGAAGAGACTTCAACTTTTTGCTCTTATTATTTTGAAACACATGTTCAATCAAGAACTAGAAGGCTACTCGAAATGATGATGGTGGTGAATGTGATGATTATTCTTCTATTTCTATCTTCAATTATCCAGGGCAGCCTCTCGAGAAAATAACTCAAAACACTCGTCTTCTCACTTCAAAAGAGCAAGCTGCCATAACATTGTATATTCTTCTCAATACTCCTGAAGTCAAACCTTTCCTCAAGTATGAATATTTCAATCTTTGATATAATGTACATATTTGCTACTTCACATTCTCAATTATATCATGTAGTTAATTAGTTTGTGTTCTAATACAGTTCTTATGAGCAATCAAGTGGTGATATCAATGAATTTCCTGATTGGTTCAGAAATTACGTAAGTTAATTTCCTTATCTTTAAAATCTTTTCAATTATTCTCACATTTTGAAAGAAAATAACTATTTGTTATACTTTTTTGAAATAGATTTTAAATCCTCAAAATGGGATACAAGATAAGTTGTTAATTTCTTTGGTTTTAGGGTCCTAAGACACGTGTGCTTACATTCGATCAATATCTAGTGAATGGTTATAAGTTTCACACAGCTTCTTGGGCAGAAGGAAGGAAGACCAATAATAGTGGTATAAGTGTCAAGGGAATAAGTCATAATGGAGTTGAATATTCTTATCATGGTGTGTTGAATGAGATTATACAATTAGATTTCACCGATGACCTATCTCGGTACTTGACAATCTTCAAATGCATGTGGTATGATCCTACAAGTCGTGGGACTCGAGTTCATCCTAAATATGGAATTGTAGAGGTTATTCCAAAAAAGATATACGGGAATGATGATTTTATCTTTGCCCAACAAGCTGAATAAGTATATTTTACAGAATATCCCAAATCAACTCCTAAAAAAAAAAGATTGGCTTGTTGTGATAAAGACAAAAGCAAGGAATATAGTTGATGCACCTGATTATCGTGATGATGCACCATTTCAAGATGAAGCCAATAATCCTCCTCAGTTGATTGAGGGTGATGATATGCCATTTGAAGTTGAGGCGAACCTAAGAGATATACTGTCCATATTAAAGAAGTCAGTGGCATAAGCGTGAGGGAGATTACTAGTGATGAAGCAATTGATGAAAGTTCTGATGAGGACTTAATTCATACTGACTCATCTGAAACTGAGGAGGAACCTCCAAGTAATTTTTATTTATCTAATGATTGATAAAATATTGGTAAATCATGTTATTTCACTTACTATTATTTATTACGTTTTTTGTCTTCTTTATTTATGTTAGTTGTCTTTAACTTATGTTTTTTTTTATCATGTTTTAGATGTCAGATTCACGAAGGAATAAGGACAAAAAAGGAAAAGGTCTATACAAAGAGAGACCACCTCGACCCTTAGCATCTAGGCGCCTATCATCATCACAAGGCACAAACTCTCCACCTATTATACATCATGAGCATATATCATCACCCTCCTCTACATCTCAGCACATTCATACGACTTGTAGTCCTTCCCCTCTTTCTGATACACCTTCTGATAGGAATTCACCAAATGTGGTGAGCCACGAAATAAACTCATCTAATAGTTTTATGCTTCTTGATGCTGGGTCAAGAGCAAATGATGGTCGTTTAGTTATTAGGCCGCATGGTTCTAATGAGTAAGTATTTCTTTAGATAACTTTATTTATATTAATAGTTATTAGGTCATTGCTATTAATTTTGATGACTATTATTTTTCATAGATTCTTTCCTCATGCTCCAACTGTATCTGGTATTTTTGAAATAATTAAAAGTAAATATGAGCATGGATGGCCTGAGTTTAAAAAGTTCCAGCTGATGTCAAGAAGTTATGGTTTGGAGAACTCAAGGTGAGAATTTTTATTAAAGTTATATTCAATCCTTATTTATCATATTTATCTAACAATCTTTAACATTTATGTAGCTAAGATTTACTTGGGATCCTGCTTTTGATGGGGCAATCTATCAAATATAGAAGAAGAGAGCTGGTTCAATCTTTCGTTCATCACTACGAGACATTCATAGTGGAAAATGTAAAGGTGATTGGATGCTTGAAAAACTAAGAAAGGATTTAGAAATATATTGGAACAATGAAGAGTTCAAGAAAAAATCCACCACCAACAAGGCAAATCACGCAAAAGATTCAGGAAGCTACAAACATCGAGGTGGTCGAGTGTCACTTTCAGATTATAAAAGAAAGATGGTAAACATTTTATCACATGCTCTTTACTTTTTTATTCTTTTATGAATTTCTAATTTCTTTTGTTGGAATTTTACAGGAAGATGAGTGTGGCCATGAGGTCCATTTTCCTGAGGTATTTAAAAAAACTCAATATGATGAAAAAAAAGGGGGATAGATTTTTGAGAGAGCTGAACAAACATACGTGAGTTATTTTAAGTTTGCTTAGATATTTTTTTGTTTAAAAATATTGCAAATTTTGATAATTAATGATTTATTATTCTTCATTAATGCAGAAACTCTTTGAGCAACTTCGTGATAGTCAAGACCCTACATTATCTGAGTCTGATTCCACTTATGGATCAAAGCTGTGGGAGGCAAGAGTAAAAAAGGGCGTTGTTTTGGATTAGGAGAGCAAGTTGGTCTTCTCAACTCATATAGCTCAACTACATCCAATTATGGTGAACTTACACAGTTAAGGCGTCGTATATGGAGGACATATTTCAACAAAAGTTAGATGAAAAAACCAAAAGTTATGAAGAAAGTTTGGCTAATTTTGTAGCTATAATAGAGGCCCAACAAGAAGAAATGAGAGCAATGAAAGCCACACATGAAGCTCGAGAAAAGCAATTTAGAGATGAGCTATCACAAAATCAAAAGTTCTTGAAGAAAATGATGGCTCAATTTAAGGCCTCCACCAGTCATAGTGTTCCTGCAATCGATGCCCAAGAAGATGAGATGTCTAGTAGTGATGATGGGTTAGATGATGAGTCTAATGATGATACTGATTATGAGTAGATGTTTAGGATTTTAGTAATTTTGTTATATGTTATAACTTTTGATTGACTTGTAAAGAGTTTTATGGAAACATCTATTTAAATTGGCAGTCAAAAAATTAGTGCTGTTGCATTGGTGCTATTATAAAATGTTGAAATGTTAATGTCACAGGGAAGAGGACTAAAAGGGAACAACATTCACATCAATATATAATGTCATGTTCTCACAGAATTCTCTCAAAACCTTCTAAGAGAAAATGTTTCTCACGGAATATTTTGAGAGAGAGAGAGAGTGACCAAAGTAGCACACGTCCCATGTGTGATTTCTCTTGAATTAGCCCGAGAGAAATATGTTCTCTCAAAAAATTTTAAGAGAACTTTCTAACTTTCTCTCGAAATTGGTTGAGAGAAATTTCTCTCAGATAATTCAGAGAGAAAGTTCTCTCCGAAAATACTGAGAGAATGTTCTCTCAAAATTACCCAAAAGAAATTTCTCTCGAATTAACCCAAGAGAAGTTCTCTTAGATAGTTCGGAGAGAACATATTTCTCTCAAAAATTTCGGAGAGAATATGTTTCTCTCGGAATATCACGAGAGAAAATATTTTTTTCTACAAAAATTTACTCTCTCTTTTTATTTGAGAGAAATTCTGAAAGAAATAAATTTTCTCTCGGATATCTTCACTTTTCTCTTGGAAAATGTCCAAGAGAAAAGTGTTGTTTTGTTGTAGTGTCTCAAGATTTTTGTTTAGTGATCACCCTCTGAGATTTAATTAGTTACCCATACATTACCATTAAGTGCTTTTAGAAATAATTAGCATGCAACAAGCTTGGCTATGCCAGAAATATTACTGGGTGGGGAAGTCTATTTGATTTGATGCTCCAGAAATTTCCTTTGCTCACTTTCTTTTTCTTTTTTGAAGTGTCTCTTTTCTGAAGATTTTCTTTTTTTTCACGTGCGAGCATGCCGACAGATAATAATAAATAAATGGGAAGACCCAGGGTGCGCACACAGGGCCATGAAAGATTGTGCCAAACTTTCGTAACTTGATGCAAAATATTACTCACCTACTGTTTTGTTTTCATACTTGAGCCTTCAATGAATCGATTTCCTACTACTTAATACTACTACGTACAGATATAAAAAATGCCAGCAGTATTTAAAAAATTTAAAAATAACTTAAAAAAGAAAAGGAGGCAAAATCATAGGCGAATCAAATATATAAATATAAATATATATAATAGTGATCGATAAAGAAAAAATATTGCCATGGAAAAAGAAAAAGAAAAAGATAATGCAAAAACAGACATAAGCTAAGCTACAAAATATTACAGGAATTGATGAAAAATACATTGATGGAGGCTGTTGCCTATTGGTGGTGGTAAGATGTGGAGGCCGGAAGGGGAATTTTTTTTAATAACAAACAAAATTATATTAACAATAAAAAGATTAAGATACAAGGTTATAATTTAGAGTTTTACAAGAACAAAAATTCAAATTCAGAACAAATAAAATATTCCTGAAATAAAAAATAAAAACGTGAAATTAAGATTTAAATCTCCTGAAGTTGGAACTGTGAATTTTAATGAAGTTTTTCCCTTAAAGATTGGAAGAAAATATTTTATGTTTTTATAAAAAATAATAAAATGATGAAAAATATTTAAAAAAAACTTTACAAAAATTCACACATCTCAACTTAAAAAAATTTAAATTCATGGAGATGAGTTAAATAAGAAGATTAAATTAACTGCCGCACTGCCGCACTTGTTCTGGAAGCTCTCTTTAACCAATTGTCGTTTCCTTATGCAATGTAACTTCAAAGCACGTGGAATGACACTTTGAACCCTATGAGCCAATTTAATTATTATGTATGAGTAAAGTATTTCAAACTCGTAATAAAAGACTAAAATTTTTTCATAGTTAGATGCACAAAATGAAATTATTTAATCATTCTTTATCCTAAAATATTTCATATTAAAAGGTGGAAAATCTCGAGTGCAAATTAAATTGATATATAGCTAGTCACAAATTGCAACAAATGATTATATGCGTATTAAGTTTAAATTATATGTGTATTAAGTTTAAACTAAGTTTCCATTGAATGTCATCCTTAAATGCTTTTTCAGTCACCTGCCTTGTATAGCTTAATATCTCTGCGTACCCAGGAAGTTAATAATTCTCAGGATGAATTGCAGTAATATTATTATATCAACATCATTCATTGTTATGCTAACACAGATAGACCCACTAAGCAGGACGCACTGAAAATAAATTAATTAAATCAATAATATTAGAGATACGTTCGTTTCATAATGAAACCTTATCTTTTAATTTAAAATATTTTATATTTTAAAATATCAAACCACCTCAAAAAAATATATCTCATAAAGCACGTATGATGAATGAAGATACATGACACAATTTGCGCAATTTATGTTGTCTCTTAATTTCATTCTTCTTTGTAGTGTACTCATTTATCTGGCAATCAACATATCCATTCATAAGTCTCCGAAAAAGACTTCAAAAATATCGAAAGAAAATGTTATTAAAAATAAAAGACAATACTCCCTCGGTCCTATTTATAAGTTATTTTTACCAACCTCATCAATATCAATACAATAAAAGTACAAGGAATAAAAATAAGTAAAATTTCAAACATGCCTTTATATAATAAATTTAAAAAGTAATGTCCTGTTACTTTTTCTTTTTCATGAAGAGTAATTTTAAAAATACCTCTCAAATATTATCTAAAAGACACATCATGACTTATAAATGAGACCAAATATACCTTTTAAAATGGGATTTATAAACGGAACCGGAGGGAGTATTGATTAATTCGTACACACGTGCATGCTGACGATAATAAGAAATAATGATAAGACCTAGGTGTATGCGGGTCCATAAAAGATTGTACCAAACTTTCATAACTTGTTGCAAAATATTCTGCACGTACTGTCGTTTTCATACTCAAGGCCTTCGGCGTATCAATCGTCAGCTTAATACTACTACGCACAACAAGACATGACGCGAGCAATATTTAAAAGAAATTAAAAAAAAAACAAGAACTTTGAAAAGAGACAAGGGAGATAAAACCATGATTACATGTAAAAATTAAGAAGAAATTAATATAGAGCAAGTAGCAAATTGTAAAACATGATTGCCAAATCCTTGTAATTATATGTGTATTAAGTTTAAATTAAGTTTAATTCCATGGAATATAATGGCATCATTAAATGCGTTTTAATATCTGTCAACTGCCTTTGTAGGTTTCTATCTCTGTGCGTGCCCCAGGGAGCTAACAATTCTCCGGAAGAATCAGTAACATTATTATATTAGCATCGTAAATTATGTTCACACATAGATATAGACCAGCTTTGCAGGACGTACTGAAAAGAAATTAACTGAACCATTAATCTTAGAGATACGTACGTTTCATAATGCAATCCTTTCAGTTCAAAAAGGTTCAACTCTAGGTTTAGTACTTTAAAATAAGTAATCATTTTTATAAAATCAACTCAGACATCAGTAGACTCATTCCATTATCCTGCCTTTTTCCTTGGATTATGGAGTCAACAATCCTAGGCAGAGCCTGCCAGTCACATCATTCCATTCCATTCCGCTTCTTATTCTTCTTCTTATTATTATTTTTGGGTGTTTTCTAATTTTAATTAATTCTATGAATCAAATCATATTCTTCTTCTGAATTCCCATTTCCCAATCCCCATTCTGCGCCCGGAAATGAATAAGCAAGCATTGTCTGGTTTGGTTTGTCATGAGAGAAGAGAATCCTTAATTAATCATCTGAAATGAACCGCATCCATCAGCTTTCCAACACCCACAAAAAGACAAAACACCCGTACGTGCATGTGCCGACAACAACAACAGCATTATTATTATTATAATATCAGACAGATGCGTTTGCGTACAGTGCACGCCATAAAAGACTGCACCAAATCGTACGACCGGACTTAAGATGAGAAACATGTTGGGAAAAAATTCACTGAAGAACCCTAGATTAGAGGTAATAAAAAAGAAAATTTCTGAATTTTTGAAACATTACTACAAGCATATAGTATTGAATTAAAATTAAAATTCACTAAAAAATTACAAAATTATCTCTCATTTAAATTAATAAAATAAAATTATTAAATAGATGTAAACACCATGACGTGCATACAACACCCATGATGCAAACACACAGTGAAGTTTCCTAAACTTTACTACATGACTTGAAGAAGGGTGATTGACGATCAATTTTGCCAAAGAATTATCGACGGTGACTAACAATAGTAGGAGCATCCCATACTAATAAATATAAAGTCAATGCTTCGCTTTACAATAGTTCTAAAAGTGTTGGATAATGTGTATATAAGTAACATTTTGTAAACATTACAATTAATTACTACTTTAAGCAACCTATATTTGACAACACTTAAAAATGTTGCTTAATATAGGATAGGCAACACTTTTAAACTGTTGAATTGCATATTTGAAAAAATTAACATTAAAATTGTTGCTTATAAAATGACTTTTTCCATAATATTTAAAAAAATGTTCCCTTTCTAATAGGCAATAATTACATAAATCTTACTTTTAAATGTTCTTTCTGACAAAATTTAATAACTGTTACATATTACATTTTCCTACATAAAAACCATTTACTTTTACATTTTTTAATATTTTTTGTAATACTTTTGTTAATTAAATAATTAACTAGTCAAATTGAAAAATAATTTTAAAAATTATCTATATATAAAATAATTTGCACCAGATGACTTTATAATGGCCTTGAAAAAGTGGTAAGAGTTATTCCTAGATTCATTGAGATTTAGGGTTCAAATACCAGGTATGGATGGAAATTTTAAATTTTTTTATTTTACATATACACAACCATTCTTAACTATTATCTATTACAATATGATATGCAACATTTTAGAACTGTTGTAATATATTGACATGAGAACTGTTGCTTATTTCTAAGATATAGGCAATGATTTTTGAAATATATGGCAATAAAGTGCGAAAATTGTTGCTTTTTATACTAGTTGATACTGGAATATATACAAGTTTAAAAATGTTACCTTTATTTTTTGGCAACAATTTTCAAACCTCTGGCTACAATTCTCAACTGTTGTTATAAGAGAAAAATGTTGTAGTGCCTCCTAAAGTTCAAATCCTACTAACCTATCACCATCACTAACACCACATCCCTCATAATCCTCAGTCAAAAAGAGGGTTTCTTAGGTCGTTTGCTTGAAGAAGAACCATTGACAACGTGGGAAAAAGTAGGCACTAGCACAACTATGTAAGTTAGTCATCTCTTGATTTTGATAGTCATTGCTTAAATCTTTGTTTGAGCAAAGGAAATTTAATCTCTTGATTTGGATAATTGTCTCTTATCAGAAACCCAGTTCAAAAGTTTGGCAAAATTTTAGTTTGAGATAGGTTGTTATAAATTAGCAAAGTTAGAATTAATGAATTGTTATAAACAGTAATGGTTAATTAGCCTACTGGGTTATTCATTACACAAATAGGAATTGTGATCAAGTAAGGTTAGAAAGATAAACTAGTTAGGTTAAAGAAATGAACAAGTACTTGAGATTTTTATAGTCATTGAACACTTCGAACTGTGACCATAGAGATAATGCCTCCATATCTTCAAGGTAAACACCACAGTTGCTAATTTAAGATTATGAGCTGGGTAATTTTCCTCAAGCGATCTTAGTTGTCTAGACACATAGGCCACAACTCTATCATCTTTCATTAACATACATCCCCATCCCTTTAGTAATGCATCAGTGTAGACCATAGATGGCCATTTGGGATTTGGAATAATTAGCACTGGCATTATAGTCAACTTTTCCTTCAAAGTCTAGAATACCTCTTTACACTTTTTACTTCATACAAATGGTTGATCCTTCATCGTTAGCTTACTCAAAGTAGAAGCAATATGAGAAAACCCTTAGATGAACATCCGATAATAACCAGTTAAACTCAAGAAACTTCTTATCTCGATACCGAAGTTAGTCTCTCCTATTATAGCACTGTATTAATGTTATGCGAGTCCGCTGCTATGCTATCAGTAGAAACAACGTGACCTAAAAATTTTACTTCTCATAGCCAAAATTTGCATTTGCTCAACTTGGCATATAACTTGTGTTCTTTCAACACCTGTAGTACTATTCTTAGGTGTTTTGCATGCTCTTCTTCATCTCTGAAATATATCAAGATGTCATTAATGAAAACTACTACAAATTTGTCTAAGTAGGGTCTAAAAATCTTATTCATATAATCTATGAAGATTGTAGGTGCATTCTTCAAACCAAAAGGCTTTACTAAGAACTCATAGTGCTCGTATCTCATTCTAAAGGCAGTCTTAGGCATACCATCTGCCTTGACCCTCAACTGGTGATAGCCAAATCTCAGGTCAATTTTAGAGAAAACAACAACTTCAACTAGTTGATCAAGCAGGTCATCAATTTATGGCAATGGATATTTGTTCTTAATTGTCATTATTGAGCTATCTGTAGTCAATGCACAACCTCATACTTCTATCTTTCTTCTTTACAAACAACCCTGGAGATCCTCATGGTGATACACTTAGTCATATGAATCTCTTCTCTAACAACTCTTCTAACAGCTTTTTCAGTTCTTCTAATTCTGTAAGAACCATGCGATACAGAGCCTTAGAGATAAGCTCGGTACCCAGTACTAGGTTAATAGAGAATTCAATCTCCCTTTCTGGTAAAAATCCTGACATTCGATTATCAAATACTTTTGGAAACTTATTTACTACACCAATTTTGTCAATCCCCTTATCATACACTTTATGTGTGGAGCAATAAATCATGAAGGCTTGACAAACCTCTTTCACAGATTTCTCCACTTGGATAGCTGATAAAAACTTGGGAGTCTCATAACCCATTATTGATAATGACTTATCAGGATTAGGGGTAATAGTTATCACTGTGCAGACTGGTAGGGAAACTATCTTTCTATTACAGTCTAGTGTCGCACAATTGACAAACAACCAATTCATCCCTAGTATCACATTAATGCTACTTAAAAGTAACCAAATTAGGTCAATAGTAGTGATTCTATCGCCAAACTTTAACTTTTATTTCAAATAAGCTTGACTGGTCCTCATAGATACACCAGCTGGTATAGCTGGTGTAGACACATTCATCAAAGATGGCATTTCAAGTACATACAAATTTAATCTTTTTGCACACTCATCAGATATAAAAGAATTCATGGCACCAGAATCAAACATAACATCTATTTGGTTACTACTGAGTGAGATTTTACATCTAATTAGCTTTGGTGAAGCCTCGGCCTCTTTTCTAGTCATGGTAAAGACTCGCCTTGGGATAATCGATCTCTGGTCTGGAGCAACTATGTTCTCTTAATAATACTTAGCTATGTGCCCTACTTTATTACATCGGTAGCAATCCTAGCACTACCTGTGGTGATGTCTCCCACATTTATTGCATTACGGAGCTCTCACTAGTATAGTAGCAGGTAAAGCTGTAGATTTCTGCTAGGATGTCTGATTTTTGACGTCGACCATACTTCTTGAGGCATTGCTCCTTTATTTAGATCCCCTAGATTGGGATCCCTTCTGGAAACTTTTCTTCTTGCTTCCCTTAGCATTGTACCTCCCAGACATACTTAAGGTAAAACTCGACTTCTTACTCACTTCACTTATAGGGACTGTGTAAGAAGAGAATCTCCCTTAACCATCTCTCTTCTTTTCTTCTATCACTCTACTCCTTTTAAAAATAGCTTTAAACTTGTTGCACATAACCTCAAAGTAGGTAATATCAAATGTAGCTAACTGCTGACTGAACTTTACCTTCATCTTATTAAGAAATTGTTTGATCTTTTAATACTCATAATCGTGGTGACTTAGACAAGTAGAGTACTTTAATAGCTCGTTAAATTTAGCTATGAGCTCCTCTTTATTCATATTCCCCTACTAGAGCTTATGGAACTCAAACTCCTTCTTTGCTTTAGATGAGATTGGAAAGTAATGGATGAAGAATTGCCTATTAAATTCTATCTAGGTTAACTGTGAGCCATGAACCGACCTTATACTTTCCTACCATTGCTTTGTTGCGTCTTCAAGCATGAAAGTGGCTAGGAAAACTGATGTTCAGTCATATAGGTCATGACAAAGAAGATAGTCTCGAGCCTATCAATCTATTTTTCTACTGCTCGATCTTCCATTAAACCCTTAAAGATGGAGGATTCAATCTTGTGAACCTTTTCAAAGCCATGTCAATGGAGTTTTTTAACTCGTTCCTCCTTGACTGTACTACTTGTATCAGCTTCTTAGGAATTCTCTTTTTATAGTATTCTTTATCTACATGCCCATGCACCTCAGGGTACATATCATTCTAAGCTTCCTCATAGTCAAGGCTTGACTCTCTTGACTGTCTTACTATTCTCCCCAGATCTCTTTCTGAGGATCTCATCATAACCATCCATCTTTTTCTGGATGTTCCTCATCATTTGCCTTAGCTCTTCCAGGGCATTATCTTTGTTACCCTATTGAGGCTCTAGTTGTCATTCTTCATTCACCGATAATGGACCACCTTAATCCAATCTTTGTACATTTTTTTGAGCATTTTCAGTATTGATAGCTCTTTTTTACACCATATTCTCCCCACCTAAGGATGGAAGCAATTCTAAAAAAGAAAAAGGGAGTCAGTACTAGCTTGGTGAGGGAAATCAACATGTATAATAAGATATTATCAATCATCTATATGCAATGCACAATCACGTCTCAACCACAACTCACACAAACTACATAGCAGTTCTCAAAACAAGAGAAATTGATACTAAGTTGCAAAATCCAAATTTATAGTAATCAAGGGGTTAACTCTTAAAGAGATTACCAAGTTTATAATTTTAAATTATTAGGATCTTAATTTTTCATAGTTTCAAATAAGTTAAAACTAATCATTCAAATTTTAACTAGAGTAAAATCAAGTTATGAAAGTAAGGGATACCTCAAAGAAGTAAAAAGAGTTAAAAAATCTCAATGTGATGAAAATAGAGCAATGTGTCATAGCTTGTTGCTTTCTATGTGACATGGCACAGTGTGTTGCACATTTTCATGATAGCAGATATTACTATCATTTGATAGCAACATTCATGCAACTTCCGACATGTCTCGTTTCTCCGTCCGACATCCGAATGAGATGGTTTAGATGTCTACATAAATTTCTTTTCATAAACTAGCTAATAGCATGAGTTTTACTTTCAAAATAAGTGACACTAGGAAGTTAGATATCCAAATACATTTTTACCACTTTTCTCAACTTTCACAACATAAAGGGTGTCTAAAACTCTACATAAGTGTCAAAAACCTTTCCTAATACTCAGACCATATTCATTGGACATAAGATTACTTGTACAATACACCATATACTACCATATCAAAATTTCACTCCTAAACCCCTTTAATACTAAAAATAAAAAGGGAAGGTTTTAGTATTGTTTTTGAAAATAGCATTCAACAATGTAATCAAATGAATATTCTTACACTTGCACTAGTATTTTAACCCTATCAACATATACAACTTATCATACACAACCATTATAGGCCTAAAATACAATCCAGACATTTGAAACAACTTTATAGTGCAAGTGTAAATAAAATGCATTTTAGAATTGGCAATATTAATTTGTTACACAAAATAAATAGTTAAACACAGAGGCATACAATAGAAATACATTAATTCACATATGATAGGAATACACTAATTCTTAAGCCTCCTGAGCTTTATCCCTCTCTACACCAAAGCTAGAGCTTGTAAAATGTTAAAAAAAAGGAGAGTCTAACCACTTAGTGACCAAGATAAAATTATCCTATGAAGGTGTATATCAATTAAAATAAACACATAGATATGAAATAAGTTTTTTTTAAAACATGCATTATCACATAATTCACAACTCATCATTTCCTAATTAACTTATTTGCAGCACAAACACGAGGTATATTGTTACAAGGCACTCAGACATGTGACCATGTCTTAATATCTTAACACAACTTATCACAACATAATCATGTGACATATCATACAATCACATAGGCATGATCGAACTATCCTTGTACCCTCTTTATTTCCTCTGATTGAAACTGTGGGCTATAATACTAAATAAGGCTTTATCTGTGTAATTGGACTATCCAAACTCATCAATTGTGAGGTGTGACCTAACTAAAGATCACAGTACTTACTCTTGGACCATGGCTTTTGCCACTCTCAAATCTCTAGAGTATCATATACCTTAAGGTAATCTCCTTAACAAACTGGTGGAGATTGCTAGATTTTAATCCCTCAACAAATTATAGGATAGTCTCTTAAAAAATTATGAGACAAGACTATACCCTTGTACACTAGAAGGCAGCTAAAAATATCATATGGATTTTTATCAACTCCTCTCTCTAAGAAAACTCTTGTGCATTGATTATTCCATGTGCAATGCTTACTCATTTTTCACTATCTCAATTTATTTCATTATTAGCACATTGGGTTCACAATAACATACTACCCAAGTGAGCATCCATATTATTTTCACAAACATACTTCACTTTACTGCATCATCAAATCATCTATGTTTACAAAATCATCACATTAAATATCATTGCAAATTTACTTTAAAAATCATTTTGGCTTCAATAGCACATTTCAAGTTAAAATAAACATTATGTGCTCACAATTCAATCAATCCTCAAGCTCAACATGCTTTCATACTTAAAATCATATCATACATACGCGCGCGCGCACACATTTTACAATTTACAAGCAATTAATAAATAACTACCTAAAGTTGGGCTACCTTAGTTACCTCAAACTTTTAAGAGGTTAAAAGTTTACCTCTCAATATCTTTGCTTTCAAGCTTGATTTCTCAAGCCAAAATGATACCCAATTGCTCAATCTATAATCCATACATTCTAAAATAATCACCATTGTCAAATACACATTTTCAACTCTCATACATTTACTTCTACAGAACCTAACACCCTTAATTTTCACCTTTGAGCTTATCCATTAGGTTTGTTAACTCTCTTTAGTTCTCAATAACATCAATGAGTCATTAAACTTCCATTAATAACATTAAAATTCTTTCAACAACCCATGTTAATGCCATTTTTAAATATTTATGGCACTTACTAACCAACAACCTTTAAAACCATTATTTCTAGGTTTAAATACTCTAAACAATTTCTATTAACTCTATTTGAGTCAATGAGTTTAGATTCGTAATTTATATGGACTAAAAATCATCATTTCAACTCAAATCCTAACTAAAAACTTCATGAAAATAGAAGAGAATGGAAGATTAGGGTATAGGGTACTTACCTTAGATGATTAATAGCTCTAAAATACTCCCAATACTCCCTAAATGTAAACACTAGTAGAGCTTTCCATTTTTTCCTCATTTTCTTCCTTTTTCTCCATTAAATTGTCTGTCTTCTTGTGACTTAAGTTTCCAGAAAATGGATTGTGCCATAGAGAGGCCCTCCTACTTCAATAGTGATCTGTGCACAATGACGAACATGCTGTACACTAAGGCAAATGGCACGGAGGCATTTTCTTTATATTTTCTCCTCTTTTCGATGCTTAGGTAGCTCAACTTCACTCCAGATCCATAATTAGAATTGAAACATAACTAAATCTACTATTAGATCTTTCTGGTCACACGCTACTTCAAATTACTTAATTACTGTAATTAAACTCAATTAATTCCTTTGTAATTCAGGGATTAAAATTTGGGATGTTGCATTTAATGAACTTCCTTCTCTAAGTCCCAATAACTCTAGCATGTTGCATTAACAAGTGAATAAGTGAAATTAATAACTTAGTATATGTTAACCAACTAGTGAAGAAGCTAAGCGAAATTAATAACTTTATTGAAATTAACAACTTACTCTTCTTGGAAGCCCAACTGTGGTGTTTCTCCAACATATACATGACCATTTGTTTTCTCCAACATCATCTGTAAGGTCTCCTTTATTTAATCACGTCTAACTCCAAATTATGGCAACTAAGAGGTTAACCCTTAAAGGATTACCAAAATGTAAAATTTCATAAAAAGGGAATTTCTCAAATCCTTTTTGAAAGGAATCCTAATTTTAACATTTCAAATCTCAAACATTATTTAATAAGCTTAAATTAGAGTTTTGGAACTAATGTGGAAGTTTGAAAATCAATTGAGACCTAAAAAAATGAGTTTTAAGACTCAAAATAGATTTTGTGTAGTAAATGATGTGTGTGCCATGGCTTGTCTTCTTTATGCCATGCGCCATGATGTGAGGCACCATGAGCCACAGTGCATTGCACGAATTTGACAGCATTAATACTATCATTTGGCAGCACAGGGAGCAAACTTTCAATGCGTCCTAATTCTCCGTTCGATATCTGATTGAGGTAGTTTTGATGTTTATATGAAGCTTTCTCCTGGCTCTAGCTAACGACATTAGTTTTGTACTCTAACTCTTTCTCTATAAAAAGTTAGACCCCAAAACCGATTTTGACCACTTTTTCACAAAATTTCACAAATTGGTGTCCCAACTCAACCACATGTGCTAATAGCTCACACTGACTATTCGACCACATACAATGGACTCTTGTGAACCCGTTCAATGCACCACATACAATCAAAAACACTTATATCATAAAATCACCACTCAATCTTAATTTTCACAAAGTATAAGGGGGAGGAAATGTTACACAAATTTATTAATTTCATTCCAATTCTTTTAAAATACATATATTTCTACTTGCATAAGTATTTTAGCCCTATCCATAGGTTTACAACTAAAAATCATTAACCCACGGCACAAAATACACCAATTGCACAAAATAATGCAAGTAGTATAAAAAAAACATTAGCACGTGATCCTAGTTGGCAATTACATTAATAAATACATATGAAACAACTAAAAAGAGGCATATAGAGGATTACTCCACAATCCTAGGCCTCTATATGTTTTCTCCAATTTGGATTTGATGAGCTAGGTCTTAAAAATATTGAGAATTAAGGGGTGAGAATAACCACTTAGTAACCAAGTTTCACCTAACCTATACAGTTGCATATCAATTATAACTAGATGTAATTATATAAATACATAGATATCTCATATAACACTTAGCCATGGTTCACAACACAAACAATCATGTGACTGGGCTCATAACACACAATATCATGATATTTCTTAAAGCATAACATAGGGTTGCAATAATAACAATCATGTACTCTTAACATATGCCAAACTATAAAACTAACAACCATATGGCCGATCTTATATGTATAATCATATGCCACCCTTATACCCTCCTGTTACCTCCAACATGAAATTGGTGGCTATCACACGACTATGTCCTTTACAGACTAACCTAGTCTACCACTTGTGAGGAGCTACCAAGCTAGGATAAACTCGCTCACTTATGTAATTCGGTTTCTCCCAATACTAATAATCATGGGGTGTCGTACCCCTAATCTAGCCTCCTCGTGAATCGGTGGAGACTAGTTAGGTTTGAGTCTCTCGTAGAACAAGTGGGACAGTCCTAAATTAACCATAGGACAAGGGCTACCTCTCAATTCTAATAGTCAGTGCCAAGGTAAGTTCCCGATTCTAACAGTTATTGCCAGTACCACATTGATTTAAACCAATCTACTTCTCTCCTTAGGAAAACTCTCGCCAATGATCATACTATGCACATTTCTCACATAATATGCATTTTAAACAATCAATTCATAGCACATAAACTCACACCTGCTTAAATACTCCATAAACTCAACATATTTCTCATCATAATTATCCACCCACCATAATAAACCAAAATCAAGTTCACACATCATAAGGGTGGCATAATTGAGTTTTTCCTTTCTAAAACCATTTTGCAATTCAAACATAGTGCCAATATGCATCATTAACTTAAATTATAATTCACATTTCACGAACACAATTAACATTTGACTATAAAGGTTAAGTTTTCCTTGGTTACCTCAAACCTTTAAGAGGTCAAAGGTTTACCTCTCACAATATCAATTTTCAAAGCTTCAACAAGCTCAAATGGTGTCAAAATGAACCACACTACAATCATAGCACAAGATTACCATCATTGTCTCAATCTTGAGAATTTATCAAGACATAACTCCACATATACTATTCTATCAACCCATAATTCATTACCCATTCATACCAAACAGGCTCTTTAGGTTTCATTAATGCACATTATTATTAATAACACTTCAAACCACTCTTAATGAACACAAACTTCTCCTAACTACCACATTTATGTGAATTTTTAGATATTAAATGGTTTTCTTAATAAACACTTGATAAACTTATCAATGTAGGGTTTACCTATCACAAACTACTCTCATTAAAATCATTTTAGCCAATGGGATCGGACCCATAATTTTATAGACTGAAAATCCATCCTCCAACTCAAACCCTACCATAAATCATGATAAATGAGGGAGAGAAAGGAAGAATAAGGCTTAGATTACTTACCTTGGGTGTTTGAGAGCTTTAATCTATCACTAATATACTCCAACAATAAACCCTAATAGAGCCAAAGTCGTGCTATTTGATTTCTCCTTCCTCTTTTCTGTTTTTCTCTCGCTGATACAAATGTGATATATCAAAATTTTGCCCATGCGCCGTGGCACATGTTGCCCTCTGCTGTGGCGCATGGCACAGCGAAGCCTGTTGAATTCAAATCTGCCTCTATGTGCCGCAGCATGTGGCACAAAGAGCAAGTCTTTACTTTTTCTTCCTCTTTCTTTACCTAGATGGCCTGCCATCGATTTAAACTCAAGCTGAAATCACCATAACTATACCAAGTTAAGCACCTCTAGTCACACACCTCATTAACTCACTAATCAAAATAATTGGATTGACTAATCATGATTAATTTTCTTAAATGTTACATCATCCACAAGATTCAATAATGTATCTCTAGTTGAGATCACTTTGTACTTCATGTTGAAATCCTTACATCCAAGCCATATGTCATTTGCTACCAGACTTCTAAGTCCTTTATATGTCATTCCTTTACTTATCCATCTTTCAAATATAATGCCATCCTTATTTCCCCCTAACTTTTAAATTTGTCCTTAAACGAAAGATGCAAATTATTTAGTTCCCAATAGATTACCCATTTATCATGCATATCTAGACATGAATACATTAAAATTTAAATTACTTAATATCAATTTATAATTGGACATGTAAACAACTACAATAGGCAAATTTACAACAATAGTACGCAAATGAACTAAAACAGTTTGCAAATCTGCAACTCATACCACTATCAAATTTTCAAGTTAACAATTATATGAGCCAAGTTTATAACAACAATAGGAAAATAAACAACAAAATAAAATATAGTGAAAAGGGGGTCATGATGATAGTAAAATGGTTTCAGGAGCAGTTCTTAATTAATAATGAAGCCAAATGAGATTACCACCCTATCATTTAAAATCTTGTTTCTAACCACAAATCAAGCTGCGAAATACATCATGGGGAAGAGAAGACAGGTCAGGGGAGAAGACATGTGCACGAAGAACTCAAACCAACTCATTCAATTGATTATAGAAGAGAATCACATGTTAGATAAGTTACTAGTTGCCCATGATATTAGAGAAGGCAGGTGAGAGGGGGAGAGACTCCCCACGCTTCCATCTCTTCCACCACCTTTGCTTCAGTGAACATTGAGCTAAATTTCTTTTCTCTTTCAATAAGGACAATCTTGTCATTTCTTAGAGAATTTTAATTTCAATTCAATATCCTAAACCTATAGTGAAGTTTCAGAAATTAAGGGGTTCTCTTTTTTATTGTCTCTAGTCCAAGGGTCTTCATTGAAATTTTCCCAACATGTTTTTGTCCTCTAGCTTTGGGATGTAATTTGCTTCTTAATTAATAATAAAGAGACGTTTGTCATCACCCCGTCCATATATTTTGTATGAATTCACGCTGTGTTTTCAGTAAGTCCTCATGGACCCCCCCCCCCCCAAACACACACAGAATGGGTGCTGGCCCTCCTTACATCATCTCACGCATATCTAATTTAAATTTTCCATGTAGTATTCTCTTAAATTAGTAAAGCGAATTTTTGTCTATAAACTATTCTTTAACACTTGATATTCTAAATTGTCATGCGGTGCAATGTTGTCTTTAGTTTAAACTATTAAAAAGGGATGCAATTTTGATTACTAATTGACTGAAAAAAGCATGAAAAAAAAAAGAATAGAAAAATTTTAAATAAATATCTGATGAGAAATTTTATGTTATTAAAGTCCTAAAAAAGTACAAATAAAGGCTATATTATAATAATGTAAGGGAATTTCAGTCATTGAGTATAAAAATATTATATTAAAGGAACTTGAGACTATATTTTAACATTTCGTGGGAGTTTATTATATTTCATTTGTTCTACGAGACTTTATAGTAATTATCTCAAGTTTCTATAAAGCATCCAAGTCAAACCACACGTTGATGAGCAAACTCAAGGAGATCTTGGGGAGTTTGAGGAAGCTAATTAGAGTAATTAAACATGATTGGATTATAATCAATTTGTGATTTTTTTTTCTTTACCGTAGTTTCCTATGTTTTGTTTATGTTGATCATCACATTTATTATAATTATAATTATTTTCATTCAGTGTAATCAACGTTTGCTGAATGAATAACACGACTCAAGGTCAAAAAATAATGAACAACAGACACAATTTAAACCATTTATTGTCTCTTAATTTCATTCCTTTTTTGTGGTATACTCATTTCTCTTGTAATCAACATACCCGTCCATAAGTCCCAAAGCTCCTCGAAAAAAAAAAAATCAAAAGTAGCGCAAAGAAAATGCTATAAAAAATAAAAGGAAATATTAATTAATTCTTACATATACGTGCATAAAGGATATAAGTTACAAAATATTTTAGAAATTGATGAAAAATACATTAAAGGTACGTAAAGCAGGAGGTCAAATGAGGCGGCTTTAGAGGGAAAAGGGGAATGTCGAATTGATGGAGGGTGACTAGTGTCAATCACTTAATTAGTTAATACCAAACCCATATAAAGGGTATCCCAGTTAATGTATTAGAATTTAGAAGTAATTAGGAGATTATATATATCCTACCTGAAAAGAGATGTTAACATAGATCCTCACCTTCTCAAAAAATTTTGGGGTTAGTTCATAATCCTCCAAGTGGAGGATTTCTTTATGATGTTTGGAAACACCATCTATGCCTGGGCCCTCATAAACAAATAAGATAATTTCAATTATAAAATAATAAAAATGAATAAAAAAGATTGTGAAAAATGAAAATTGGGAATATTTTTAAAATAAAATAAATAAATAAAACTTAAAAGATCGGGATGTGAAGATCATAATAATGATACAAATATAATTAAATCAAATCATGATTGCAATATGACAATATATGATAATTTCAAAATACAACAATTAGAATATAATAATAGATAAGATATCAATTACGTATCTAATCTAATATCTAATATTATATAATAATATAGGAACTATAAAAATTGAAAGATCTAAAAATAATATAATAATTATAATATAATAGATAAGATAATAATTAATATCTAATCTCTAAGTAATAACAAGAGAATATATAAAAATACTGATATATATTAAAAAGATAGGATTGAGATTCTGGAGAAACTTAAGGTGTAGGGATCTATATAAGGGAAAGCAAATGCATGGTAGAGAAGGAAGTTGGAAGCTAAGGAAAATTGTGTGACAAAAATAGCATGATAAAAAATAGTGAGACAAGAGACTTAATTGATGAAAGCAATCAAAGGTAACTCATCTTTTATAAACTTCATAAATGCTTGCATAGTAGTGGGTCTCATGTGAAAATTGGTCCTTCATATACTCAACTACCATTTGATCTGGCCTCTTGTCTTCCAATCTAAGATTCGAGCTTTGATCCTCTTCATTTTGTCTTTTGCTTAATACTCCATTTGCACAATCCCATAAGATTTGAGTTTTGCTTATTTGGTTTTGAGTCTGTTGCATGCGCCCATGTCCACTACTATTTGATTCTAATATGAGGTTTGGGTGTTCATGAAAAATTTCAAGATTTAAATTACCTATCACTATGTATTGATTCCTCATCATATCTATCATGATTTTACCTAAACATTTGTTGCTAGAGACTTTTAAAGTTCTCACAAATTTATTAATTAATTAACTTATCAAGTATGGCAATAAATTATTGCGATTCATCAATAAAAATATTTTATATTATTAATTGCTTGATACTTTCAGAGTCCTCACAAAGTTGTAAGTTAATTTAACTTGTCATGTTTGGCGATTAATTATTGTGCATTAATAAAGGTGTTTTATATTTTATCTATTGCGTGAGACTTTTAGAGTCTTGCATATACATAGGTCAATTAACTTATTTTTCATAGCAATAATTATTGCATATACATAATTTAAAATTATTCACTATATGAGACTTTTAGAGTCCTTATGGGTTTATAAGTCAAAGCGTTTATCCTACACATTACAAGTATGCTACCAAAATATTTTATCCATAAATAAAAACAAAAGGTCTTCTAAAAATAAAATAAATCATTTTTGAAACATGGACTTTAGGATTATAAGAAATTTTCATAAATCTATTCAAAATGCTTTTCCCAAAATTATTTCTCAAAATCTTGTCTCAAATAAGAAGTAAATCATTTTCATAAATTAAAAAAATACAAATCAACATTAAAAATCATTTTATTAAAAAATAATGAATATTTTTCCTAAAAAAGATCTCAACGAAGAGATACACATTTTTACCCCAAATTATGTAGGCTTTAATCCTTCATAAGGATGCGTAGGTCATAGGATTTTATCATAGGTGAGTGGTACTAATATTGCCTACATTTTCACTTTGTAAGAGAGGTTGTGGGATCAAACCTCAAAGATGCACGTTTTGCCAAGTCTTTAGGAATTCAATCATTGGTAAGGTTGTACTACAACATACCCTGTTCTAAGTAAATTGGGCTCGAAATGGTCCCACTCTTTGCCCCACTAGAGAAACTTAGGGTAAACTTTGAGAAGAGGAAGGGCAAGCAGTGAGGTCTAACTTCTAAATTAATAAAATATTTTCTTTTATTTTTCTCGCTTTTTCTCTATTTTTTTATTAAGGTAATTAGATATTTTTTAAGGCTATAGAAATTTATATAGTTAACTTAAGATAGCCATTCACATGAATGAGTGTTGTGTGGTGTCTAATACTTTTTTGGCACACAATTGACTCTCCGACACTCTTTCTACAGACAATGCTAAAGAGATTCTAAATTATCTTTTAAATTTTGACAGTGACTCTCAAATATTTTTATTAATTTTCTTTGTTGGAAAATCCCGAATTGTATGCAACAATAATGTTGTATCATGATGATTCCAATTTTCTTCTTCTTAATTCAATTCTTAAATTCTACACATGTTAAGGAGAACGTTTTTTTAAGGAAAAATTAAATTTTTAATCATTCAACTGTTAACTCTCTTATAATATAACTTGTTGAGCTTTACCTATTCATAGTTGAAGAATTGGATTATAAGTAAGTTAAAAGTTGAAGATTTAAAAAATTAGTTTTTCTTTTTTTTTTTAAATAACAAACAAGAGTAGATAACAATAAAAAGATTAAAATATAAAGTTAGGGTAATTTAGAGTCCAAGATGAATTCAAATTCAGAATAAATAAAATCTTAGAATGAAAAAAACATCAAAATACAGGGAAAGTAGGTGATCGGAGTCATCTGAGTGCTTCCATGGCTGCCATTATATTGCCGTCGTCTCGCAAGCTTCTCGCGTCGTTGATTCCACTTGTCATTTGCGACGGTGGAGTAATTAACCTCTTACCTTTCCCTTGCCAAAAAAAAACAAGAAGCTACGAGGCGGTTAATAGTATGTGTGCGTGCGTGCGTGCGTAAAACAAGAGGGTAGTAGATTAATGAATGAAATATTTGGTGTGTAGGAAGCTATGATTACCACGCTTTTGCAGGCAAGGAAAACCAGCTTCCATGGCCATGTCG
>NW_026555777.1:0-50087 GCF_029017545.1 Prosopis cineraria | reverse complement strand
CTTTAGAGTGCTTAAAAAAAATCTTGGTTGTCTACTTATACATTTTTATTTTATTTTAATTTGAATTATTTCCCATTATAAGTTACTTACTTGACTTGAATGAAATTGAGAATTTTAATGCCTATTTGCCAATTTACTCAATTTTCTATGGGATCGACCTTGATGCATTACTATTGCATATTGACCTATATACTTGCGGTGTCCCTTTAGTTTTTGTGTGCACCATATATATATATATATCATCGATTCATGGATCTTGTGTGTGTAAGTTAGTCAATATGTTCAGTTAAAATGCTATTTCATGTAAGAAAAATTTCAATGAGGGACCCTTAACCAAACATAATTAAAAAAGAGGATCTTGAATTTTTGAAATTTCATTGAAAAACCCGTATGGAATTTCGTTTGAACTTGTGACGGAATTGACAAAATTGCCTTCATTTAAATGAATAATATAAATGACTTATTTATTCTCATATTATATGCTATTCATTTACTTACGGAATATTATTTATTTTGCTATTTTACTTGTTTATAACTTTAGTTTTACTTAATTTCATTTCAAGTGTTAATTTCAGGATAAGATGACTTGTTCGTTTTTATACTGTATGTTGCTCATTTACTTATAAAATATTATTTGTTTACCTATTTCACTTGTTTATGGCCCCAAAATGAAACTAATTGAAAGTAGGACTATAAATAAGTGAAGTAGGAAAACGAATAACATTCCGTAAGTAAATGAATAACATATAGTATGAAAATAAATAATTTATTTATATTGTTTATTTAAATGAATTTTTTTATCATTTCTATCACAAATTTAAAAAAAATTACATACAGATCCTTAGTGAAATTTAAAAAATTCAGGGATCTTTTTTTTTCATTATGTTTGGTTAAGTGTCCTCATTGAAATTTTCATAAAATCTATTAAGGTTTTTTATAATTTAGATGATTTAGTTAATATTAATCTTAATATCATTTTTATAATTTTTTGAATTAACTTAAAATTAAATTAAATATAAAATGGCTGAACAAGTGAAAATTAAAATTGACGGTTTAAACTAACGCCGTCATTTCCCGTTAGTTCACCTGCAAATGCCAGTTTTCTACAAAAACGCTTTTGAGGTGGAGGGTGCAGCAGGTCAACCCCTGCAACAGACGACACCAGAATTGATGTAGGGGTGTTATTATCAGTTTGCCCCACTCACCCTCAGCTTTTTCGGCGTAAGAAGTCATGGATTTGATTCATGATTTACTGAATATAACACTGATCCCATCAACTTTCTTCGCCTTGCTTTTGCTTGTCCCTCCCTTTTATGCGTTCAAGTTTTTGTCTTCACTCATCAAAAGATGCAAACCTCAAGAATCTGTGTCCGGCAAAGTTGTCCTCATCACCGGAGCCTCTTCAGGAATTGGCGAGGTTTGTGTTTGTATTTTCCGTTCATTTTCATCCGACGCTTTACTCTCCCAAAAGTCTAATCTTTTCTCTAATATAAAAAGCTCCTCATGGCTTTTGATTCCTAATGTAATCTTGAAACGAGAAGGAATTAGCTTACGAGTATGCGAGAAGAGGGGCTCGTTTAGCCCTTGTAGCCAGGAGAGAAGATCGTCTACGCTCAGTGCTCCATAAAGCCCTTCAACTTGGTTCGCCTGAAGCTATTATCATTCCTGCTGATGTTTCCGATATTCAAGATTCCCAGCGCTTCGTCGACAGGACCATCAACCATTTTGGCCAATGTAACCATAACTATGCATATAAACTTATGTGTGTAGCATGATCTCGTTTCGGCTAATGAAAATAAGAGCTTATTGTGATTCAACGTATGCAACAGTGGATCATTTGGTGAACAATGCTGGGATCAATCAGGCCAAATTTTTTGAAGAGTTCTCTGAGAAGTTGTCTGATCTGGTTCCAATCATGGTGCTATATTACCTAATTCTCCCATATCTTGTGAAATTAATCAATTCATGTTCATTGCATCTGCCGAACATTATCCTTTATCATTCCAAAAGTTACGTTGGATCTTGTGATGTTTGGTTGGCAGGACGTAAACTTCTGGGGTTCAGTGTATGCTACACATTTTGCAGTTTCACACTTGAGAAAAAGCAGAGGAAAGATTGTTGTGATTTCTTCAACTGCAGCATGGTACCCCACTCCAAGGATGAGCTTCTACAACGTAAGACACTGACATAGTTTTCATTTTTTTTTTTAATGTCATGGTTTTATGTGGAGAGATTATAACTTGTGATAAGTTTCAGGCAAGCAAAGCAGCAATGACAAGCTTCTTTGAGACGTTGAGAGCTGAATTCGGTGCAGACATAGGGGTAACTATAGTGACTCCTGGGTTCATTAAGTCAGAAATGACAGCTGATGAATTTCTATCCGAGGTAATTCTCATATATTTACAGAGTTATCCTGTCATGATGATGGAGTGTGTCACTGCCAACAAGTACCGTGATCACTTTTGTGCTTTTAAGATTCAATGGTAAGTAACCATCATGAATAACTCAAATTCCTAACCGATGTGTTTGATAGATCCATGCGAAGATTATACCAGTTGAAACTGCAGAAAGGTGTGCTAAGGCCATACTAAAGAGCATTTGTAGGGGTGAAATGTATCTGATTGAGCCATCTTGGATGAGAACTGGGGTGTGGTTGAAGTGGTTTTTTGCAGCTGCTGTGGAATGGTGTTTCCACTTTCAGTTTGTAAAGATCCCAGCAGAGGCTGCAAAGAGACAGACGTCAAACAATTAACTAGCACAAGAGACTGTCCTATGTCTGTGACTTCAGAAATTAAATTTTAGTTTTCAATGTTCACTTTTGAATCAAAAAATTATGCATGTAAATTTACTGTCATTCATCATATATAGCCCTCTAATGCAGATTTATGAAGAGAATGGAAGTGCTAGGAGGAGCAGAGTTGTGGTGGATATGTTTGGATTGAGAAAAAGAGAAAGAAATAAAAAGACCATTAGTTTGATAATATTGCATTACAACCATATGTATATTGGTTCATAACAGTCTAATGTTTTAGTTTTTTGGAAAGAATCAATATCATATAATGTTGAACAGTAAATAATATGTATATCATGTTTTTATTGGACAAGCTTGACAACAGAAATCTACAAAGAGTGCTGATGGAACCTAAATAATTTAAATTAAATATTTATTATCTAACTTCGCGATAAAATGGATGTATTAGAATTTTATAATTTTTTTATAATAAATATAAAATAAAAACATAAAAATAAAACATTAAAATTTGAACTATTCCGAATAGATGACGGAGCGTATTGCAAAGGTGATAGCCAAGCCCACGGGGAGATCAACAACGATAAGGTGATTTCCAAATCAACGCCCAAGGATGCAACGCCCATTGCCAACCCGTAATATTTTTTTGGGAAAGTAACAATTAAAAATCTCATAAGATTGTTAATTACAAATAAAAATTTTAAATTATTGAAATATTAATAATGAATTGTAGTCCTTACTTGAAATTAAAACATGAGTTTAAAATAAAAAAAAAGATACTATTAAAATTATTATTATGAGTTGGGACTATTATTAATTTTAATTGAAAAAACTATGATCCATATTTGGAAATAGAATTAACAATAGTACTCCCAATTCATAATAATAATTTTAGTTGTCCCGACCAATAATACTTGGATCCTAATTTTTTTTTTCATTTGAGATTAACAATAATCTCATCTCATGATAGTAATTTCAGCATTATCTTTTCTTGATTTTTTATATTCAAAAATAACTTTAATAAATTTTCAAGTAACTATCATGTATTCACAAGTGTCTTTAGAAAGCTTCACAGGTAAATTTTAGTTTCATATTATGAAACAATCCATTCTCAAATCTCGAATGTGATTCTTGATTTTTTGAATTAAAATTAACAATAATCCTAACTCATAAGAGTAATTTTAGTAGTGTTTTCTATAGATTTTAAACTCATACATTTTTAATTTTAAGTAACAAACCGTGGTTTGTTATTAGAATTTTTATAATTCAGGGTCTTAATTACAATTAATAGTCTTAGAGGGTCTTTAATTGTCATTTTTTTTACTTTTTTTTTTATCATTTTTGGATAACTCATTAATCGATTTTTTGAGGGGAAAAAATCGATTTTGCAGTTAAGTATCCAAACAGTAATTTTTTCAAAAAAAATCAAATTTTTTTATTTTTTCACAAAGCTATAGAGGCAGCTTTTGCATTCAAATTACAAAGATATATGGAGAAAATTACAAAGAAAAGCTCAAGAAAAAATTATAAAAAAGACATAAAATTTAATAAAATAAAATCAAACTCTCTTACCTTTTTTTTAGTAAAATTTGAATTTTGAATTTTTAAAAAAATTACTACTATAAGTTCCCACCATCTACCAACCTTTACTTAGCACCTAGCTATAAAACTAATTTAAATAAAATATTAACTGATAAAAAATTAATTTAATTTAATTTAAAATTGAGGGTTGTTATAATTAATTAGATATGTAATTTAAATAATATATTTACTTTTTAAATATTTGATAAAAATTTATTAATAATTTAATTTTAAAAATAATATCCTTTATGGTAATCCATACAACTAAAATTAATTTTGAATAAATTATTCAAAAATCTTGAATTCTATTAAAATAAATTTTTAAAAAATAGTATCCAAATAAATTACATTATAACATAATTAATTATGATTTAAATTTATTATTTAATTAATTATTTTCATAATTTATTAACACTAATATTGATAAGGCCATAGTCGAATTACAAATAATTCCTATCTTCTCCAAGTGGGTCATTAAAGATCCTAGTGTCATGACTATATTACGATCAATCTGATGAGCAAGTTAATTGGCATTAGCAATTTGCTAATTTCAATGAATTCAGTTGTTTTTTTCTTTGGGAGGGGGGGGGGGGGGGAAGGGATTTTGATAATTATTAAATGCCAACGGTCTCACTTCTCTATTCAGCATTCGTGGTTTTGTACCGTAGTCAAGTTGTCCGCCTCCAACTCTACCTGCTGAAATCCCATATCCCAATTCCTTTGTTGTCTTTTAGACTGTCTCGTCCGCTACAGAAATTAACGAATATCACCACTTCTATATTAATCAATATAAATACACGTAATCATGATCACTCCTTATTATTACACGGATTGTTCGTATGAGTCACTCCCTTAGTTTATGGAGAAATTGATACATATGTATCTTTTATGGCCTCGTAACGAAGCTCATCGATCTTCAATTTATCCTCCAAAATTTCCTCCTCGATTTGATGCCCCATGTCCTCCCTTACCAAATCCACTGAACCGCGTGAGAATCTGGTCGATTTCCTTTCACCGCGTTTTCTAACTTCACGAAGTCGCTATATTACTTCCTCACCTCTGTGTCTATTTCGGCATCTTCTCTCGTTCATTATTCCTCTCTGTAAAACTTCTCAAAAAATGTTTCGCTTTAGCAACGCTCTGCTCGTGTGCCTCAATCTCTTGACGTTTCTCTTCTCCATTCCCATTCTCTCGATGGGTATATGGCTCAGCAAAGGCGCCACCGAGTGTGAAAAATGGCTCGATATGCCCTTCATTCTGTTTGGCGCGCTCCTTCTCGTGGTGTCGCTGGCAGGCCTCGTCGGCTCTTGCCGCCGGAGCTCCTGTCTCCTCTGGTTTTACCTCGTCGCCATGTTCGTTCTCGTCGTTTGCGTCTTCAGCTTCACGGTCTTCACCTTTGCCATTACCAACAAAGGGACCGCCGGCGTAGATTCTTCCGGCAAAGGGTACAAGGAGTACCGGCTCGGTGATTATTCTCACTGGTTGCAGAAGAGAGTGAACAGCTCACGTAACTGGAACGGAATCAAGAGTTGTCTTCAGTCCGGGGAACTCTGCTCCAACTACCTTAGTAAGTACATCAACGACGATTTCCAGAAGCTATACGCAGAGAAATTATCACCGCTTCAGGTATCGTGGGATTTCTTCGTTCAATATCAACAACTTCACTGGTTAGGTATTGCATGCATGTGTTTCCAGTCATGGTTAGAAGAAGATGGTCTTTTTAAATTAGTCTGAAAAGCAAAAGACTATGGTTTTATTTGATCGGGTTTTTGACCAGGTGTGGCAAAAAATTGAGTATTTTGCAGTTGCTATGTTTGTTTGACACATGTTTGGTTCTGGTGCAGTCTGGGTGTTGCAGGCCACCAAGCGACTGCAAATTTGTGAACCAGAGCGCAACGGTGTGGAACAAGACCGAAGGTGGAAATTATAGGAACCCAGATTGTGGTGCTTGGGGCAATGATCCAAAGGTGCTGTGCTTCAACTGTAATTCCTGCAAGGCTGGGTTGCTGCAAAACTTCAACATTAACTGGAGAAAGTCGGCTATCATTGACATAATATTCCTCTTTTTCCTGGTTATCGTGTACGCCATTGCGTGCTGTGCTTTCAGGAATAACAGGAAGGACAATTGGGAGAGATCCGTGTTAGGCTCAGAAGAATCAGCACGCGATTAGGTTGTAGATGGACTAGTTCATTAGTTTCCGTGCTTTCTGTAATAATTTCGTTTGCTGGGTTTGTTATGAATTGCTAGACTTTAATTTATGTTGCATTTCCCAGTGTTGACCACTTTTGCTTCTTGGCATAGATAGTTGTGTAAGTTTGGAATCTTAAATTTGATTTGCATCTGCAGTGTTGGTTCTGTGTAAAGCTATCTTTTTATGAGTTTAAATGTTTTATTATCCCAGCGACATTTAAATTTACGTTACTTTATCAAAAACAAATAAAAAAAAAAATAATAAAACTTTCAATCTTTTAAGTTTGTTTTAATTATTAGTCTAATTTTTTAAATTTAATTTTTATTGATTTGATTCTTTATATATTTTTTTATATTATCATATGACTCATTTAAGTTTTAAAATATAAATTGACTCTCAAAATAATATAATGTATACAAAATATTAATGACTTAGCATGTGTATATGTAGCTAAATGAAAACAAATTAACTTTAAAATAAATTTAATTTTTATCAATATAATTCCTTGCACCGTGTCTCTTGTTTTTTAAATTTAGAGTTTGTTCCTTTGTAATCAAATAACTATTATTTTTTATTAATTTACATGGCTATCATCAATATTCTATTATCTACATTAGTAAACTTTAATAGCTTGTTATATTTTTTTAAACAATAAGGATCAAATTCATAATCAAGGTAAACTTAAAAAACTAAATTAATAAAAAATAAATTTGAGCAATCAAATTAATAACTAAGACAAACTTAAAGGACTAAAACTTCCTTGAATAAAATAAGAATCATTTTATAAAACATAATCCCTTCGATCTTATTTATACAAAATTTTTTAGAAATAATTTTTGATCCAAAATATAGGAGATCTTATAATAATTAAATAATTTTTTTAATTTTATCCCTTTTTTAATTAGCATGAAGGTATTTAATTTGCATTGTTATTTAAAGTCAAGAGTAAAAATAAAAATACATTTCACTTTTTTATAATATCAAGAAACAAACTAATTTTTCTTAAGATACATGAAACGGTTAAAAGTATTTTATAATAAAGATCAGAGGGAGTAGATGCAATAGTTAATGGCTAGTGTACTATAATAATCATTGTAAGCTTTTTGCATGAACTTTCAATTAATCCAATAACAACTTAGGTCCGCTTGCTTACTAGAATATAATGTATTAAATTAATAGAAGTAAAAATAAAATGACTCAAACATGAAGAAGGATAGGTAAACAATATTCGTAGGGAAAAAATAATTTAATTCATGGGATCAGAGTCATGTTTCATGATATTTTAGAAAAATGCGATGATTCCTATATTTATAATATATATTATTACGTTTTATTATGCTTATTACGAGGGAAAAAATAATTATTTTTTTATTTTTTCAATCCATTCTTTTCACATTCTTTATATATAGTAACCAAGTGAGACTTTAAGGTTACAGGCAAGATCAAACATGTGACCTTCCACTTATAAAAGGGCTTACATGGCACTAAGCATGCATAACAACACAATCTTATTAATCAATATCAATATAAGGCAATCCAAATTAAAATTTGTATAACATGAGCTACAATTTTGTGAAATATCCCTTAAGGTAAAAGTGTAAATTTAGTTATGAATTTCTTTTTTAGGAGCGTCTAGTAGATTATACCATGAGGTTGTACAAAATAAACCACGAACTTTAAAAAATAGAGCACCCAGCACCTTTTTTATCCATGTGAGTAGCGTTCGTTTATTTTTAATGGTGAGGCTTGCATTCATTACATCACTCATGTCCTTTTGTCTCTCACCCCCCTCTCTCATTCATGTAAGTCCATTGATGGAACTTCCTTTTCTATACCCTACCTTTGACCACATTGAGCGTATGATCCTCATTAGTTGGCCATCAAAGTTGCTAGCTACTACTCTTTCATCAAACGATGCCTCTAACTCTACCACCTCAAGTTCCTCCGTTACCTCAACAACGAGAATCTCGGGTGAACATTCCTTTATTATCTCGGTGAGAATGATCACACAAACTTTGCTCCTCCATGCTTCCGATGCTTTACTTAATGACCTAGTAAACGAGGCCATTTTTGACCTAATTTGCATCGAGAGCAACCAACTCCCTCGAGGTGCCAATAAAGTTAACAACTTGCATTTAACCTAAGGCGTCACTCAAAGAAGTGTCTCCATCCACTGCTTGCTCAAAAACCATACTTGCATAATCCATCCTATCACCAAAATAATCAATGATGCATACATTAAAGCCGTCATGGACATCATGCAATGAGTAGAAGCCTGGAAGGTGAGAAGGCTATGAGAAAATACGAGTCAATGAATCTAATAGGCAACATGTTTATTACAATTCTATAGATCATAAAGCTATTTCCTAGTGTGGTGATACTAGTTCTCAAAATATGTTAAAAAAGTTGGAGCTAAGTATAAGTGTGATGAAAAACATGCCTTCAGAGACAATTTTTTTACCTTCTCAAAAGGCTAGCTTATTTCTAAGGTAGATGCTTGAGACTACTTCTCAAGGTTTGTTCTTTGTTTCTAGTACTTGAAGACAATATGATGTCATTTTGGTAAGTATGAGGGGTGCATGAATGCTTTATTTATTGGTGCAAAAGATATGGAGATGTGATTGAAGAAGTGTATATACAAGAAGTTCAAATGACAGAGCAACCTCTATATGCTCAATTGGTAGTGCGCCACGAATGGCATGAATTCGATAGATATAGTGCTGGAAGGCAAAGGTAAGGCCAAGTTCAACATCAATGAAGAACATGTTTGGGCCACAAAGTATGTTTGCAAGACCAATAAGGATCAACTTGATGTGGTCAAAGTTAGTGTAGAAGAGGAAGTTCCAACAATGAACTTGCATAAATGAGAGAGGGGGTGTAGAGACAATGGGAGATAAAGAGGGTGATATAATGAATGTATGTCCTGCCATTAAAAATAAGCGGATGTTACTCACATAGATAGAAAGGTGTTAGGTGCTTCATTTTTTATATTTTATGATTTATTTTGCATTACTCCATGATGTGGACTGTCAGAAGCTCCTCAAAAAATAATTCATGGATAAATTTTATACCTTTACCTTGTGCCGTATTAGGTTGCAAAGATGAATTGGTTGAAAGCATTGACGAAGGCCCCAAAGAGGGGATGACGAGGATGACTGTCATGATCGATGCATCATAAAAAAAATAATAATTGATTGATTAATCCATATCATTAATTTTTATCATTTGCTACCTCCATTAAAAAAAAAGTATTTTTAATCGAATTTCAATCTATTAAATTGTTTAATTGTCTTCAAAGTTCCAACCAACCTCTTTTCATATCTATCATCATTTATTAACAGGGTGTTTACTTAAAAAATAATATAAAATGATTTATTTATTAAGGATGTTTTGAAAAAAAAATATATTAATTACAATTTAAAACACTAAAAAGCCATACATTTTTTAATATATTTTATAAAAAATTTGAAAAAAGATTCCAACGTTGAAACTTGCATATATATAGAAAGAATATCACCGCCAACATCAGTTAAAATATACATAATCAGGATCAGGATCATCGTTATTACACGAACTATCCATAAATCACAAAGTTAAAAAATGAATATCAGTTTCCATCACTAATCGCTTTAAATGATCTCAATCAGAACAAAGCTACTTTCAAATTGTGCTGCCAAGATAATACGAACAAAATAAAGGGCTCTAAAGTTTTCTTCTTGGAATGCTACTGTATATCTCGAATTCATTTTTTGCAACCGACCACTGAGCTGGGGCCTCGGAGTATCCGTTGATCTGGTTCCTTTTGGCGTTCAAGTCCTTTGCAACTAATGTGATGGTTAGAGATAGTAACGAATAAGTCATGGGCCCTTAGGGACAACGGGGAGCAACGCAGAGCTAACAGAAGATCGGATGGCTATAACAATAGCAAGCACAATCTTTTGTCAGATCTGGCAGAGCAAGGAGGTGAGGGATCTGCATTTCGCGTTCATTACTCGAATAGATGATCCTTACACTCCATTTCATCTCAAAAATAATATCTGCTGTTGATTTTAAATTAATTTTTAAATATTTTAAATATTATATTTATGGAAATAAAAATTTTAGAAAATCAATATTAAATTTGAATTACTTACGGTGCTCATTAAATGATGAGCATTATGATACACATTATCTTTGAAAGGATTTGAACAATTTAGATTTTAGTTTTTATTTTTATTTTATATTTATCAAGATAAAAATGTATAAAAAAGATCAAATTTTCAATAAATTTATTTATCATCAATCTTGTTAGCATATATTTAATTTAAATGATACAATTTAATATAATTTTTTATCATAAATTGATTATATAAATATACCCTAAATGGTACAAATATAATCTGAACAAACAATTTAATATTAATTGTTTTATAATTTTATAAATTGGCTGTCTAGATATACTTTAAACAGTTTAGATTTAATATTAATTTTTTATTATTTTTATTTTCACAAATATAATATTTAAAATATTTAAAATAAATTTAAAATCAGAAGTAGAGATATGTTATAAAATATTTGGGTATGAGCACTGATGAGAACGCAATGTGGATCCGGGGAGGTGAAGAGCTTTCAAGACCCATGAATTAGGGCAAAGGAGATGAGAGGGGGAGGCTGATAAAAAATTTAAAAAACATTAAATGCTCCCAACGTCCACCACCACCAGACTCACTGCTCAGTATAAAAGCTTACTTAATTGGCTTTGTTGAAAACACTCGTTCTAACTCCAATGTTTGTTCAGTTTCAAGAGCTCTTGTACTTTCAACATCCCAACCTGGAGCTGATCTAACCAAACATAGCCTAAGTTATTAATTGCCAAATACACTTGTCACTTTTTTCAACTGCTTGCACCACAATTTCAATGCACGAGAAGAATTTAACTGGAACCATTCATGAAAACAAATCATCTGGCTTATAGATTGTTGTAAAGACCTTCACTGTCCGGCAAAAGGTCCCTTGATGAACTGTGATTCAAGTACCTCCATTTACTAACTTTATAATATGCATCTTGTTGATCTCTTCTCTAGCTCTTCCTCGATCGCCATCGGTCCAGAGTTTTTGGAACTGTGATTCCCCTTTTCACCCATAAGCATTAACCAATGAGTCTCACTCACAAGTTTCTAAGCATTGCATTGCCTCTAGTAACATCAATGCTCCTCCCCATTATCACACTACCATTTCTCTTCTAGAAGCTAATTCTTTCTGTGAAAAAGTTGGTTTGCGTCGAAAATCTGACCGGAAAAGTCGTAATAATCACTGGTTCAGCCTCAGGAATTGGTGAGGTCTGTGCATAAGTCTACTTGTTTGATTTTAACTTGTTATATGAGTTGTTAACCTTGCACAATTATTAAGTCTTTATTTATTTATTTTCAAAATCAAAAGCAACTTGCTTACGAGTATGCTAAGCGAGGAGCAGTTCTATCTCTGGTTGACATTAGAGAGGATAACCTGAAAGCAGTTGCCGATGAGGCTGCGTCTCTGCGTTCCCCGGATGTTATCACAATCGTTGCTGATGTGTCTAAGGTTGAAGATTGTAAGCGGTTTGTTGATGAAACCGTTAATTACTTCGGACACAGTAAGTGAAGTGTAATCTACCGTATTATTTTAAGGTTAACTGCTGATAACTGTCATTTCTTTGGTTGTTTTCTTTGTAAATTGCAATTATGATTGATTGATATGTTACAGTGGATCACCTAGTAAACAATGCTGGAACTGGAATGGTTGAAAAGTTGGAGGATTGTATCGATGTCTCTGTGCCACGTCCTGTTATGGTGAGATATCAGTATTTCAGATCCAGTCTCACAAAAGATATTATAAGACAAACTATCCATGAAGCAAACTGATTCTGTGATTGAGTTCAAAGGCAGTACAGAATCATTTCTGATCAGCAAAATTTTCACTAGTAAAACATATACAATTTAGTTGCACGAGCTGTCGTGAGAGAAAGATTGTAACTTATAGTGTCCTGTTTGTGATTTTTATAAGTGGAGTGTGCTATTTAATTTTGCAGGAGGTAAATTTTTGGGGAGCACTTTATGGGGCTCTGTTTGCAATTCCACACCTGAAAAAGAGCAGAGGCAAAATCGTCGTGATTGCTTCGGGTTTGGGATGGTACCCTCTTCCCAGACTCGGTTACTATAATGTAAGACTCAATCATGGAATTTCCAAAACCTACAATTTTTATTTCAGAAAAAGACAAAAAATATATCATTTGTCTTATCATTTCAGGCAAGTAAGGCAGCAGTCATAAACTTCTTTGAGACACTGAGAACTGAACCTGGTTGGGCGATTGGCTTCACAATTGTTTCGCCTGGCTTCATCAAAATAGACCTTTCAAAGAAAGCCATGGCTTCGGAGGTTATCAAGCCTTAATTTTTCACTTCATCGTATTATATATTAATTAGGTTATTTATAAGCATAACTATAATTACAATTACATCTGTATTAGCTCTCACGGTGATTGGAATTATGTGGAAGCAGCCGAGTCTGAGAATATTTCCAGTGGGATCAGCAGAGGAATGTGCGAAAGCAGTTGTAAAAGGTTTGTGTAGGGGAGAAATGTACGTGACATACCCTTTATGGGTGAAGCTGGGATTTCCTTTGAAGGTGATTTTTCCAGAACATGTGGACTGGGTTCATCGCCTGATTTTCAGGATACCTACCGATGCGTTTGAAGACAAGGAAAATCTGAATTTATCTCAGAACTCGCAACTTAAAGCAGAGTAAAAGGTTTACGATTTGCGATTGTTCACTGATATGGTCATTTTGGACTGTAAATGTACTATGGGTATGCAACTCTCAGTTGTTTGTGATTGTAAGGCACTATAGTTGGCGATAATAATATTTCGGATATTCATTGCCTAGCATGCATTGAACTTTCCTACACAAGTGTGAATGTAATGGTGGAAAAAATTGAAAACATCATGAAAAGAATTCTGTAGAGAACTTCGTAATGGAGATTAAAGATTGTTTATCAAAAAAGAAAAAGTTGAAGATGTTATTTTTCAATGCAAAATTAAGGATCCGTTTAAATTTTAGTTGGGCATAATAGATTATAAAAATAATTGATTAAGTGATAGATTTTAATTATAATTGATTATGTTAGAATGCAATCTGTTCAGATGTTATTTTTTTTAAAATTGATTTTAACAAAATTAAAGATATTTATATAATTTTTTTAGAATTAATTTTAGCATTTAAATTACCATAAAAGATATTATTTTTTAAAATTAAATTATTGATAAATTTGTATCTAATAGTATTAAAGTTGTTATATTTTATTTAAGAAGTAAAATATATTATTGGTTTTATTTTTATTAAATTTTGGGATTTTTTTATAATTTTTTCTTGGGTCTTTGTTTGTAATTTTCTCCAACGCTTGCAAACTCGGATGGCGGTTTAATGTGGCACTGCCAAGTAGACAGACGATGCTCTCGAATGCTACGTGTTGAAGACTCTGCATGCAGAAAGGCTACGTTGTTTTGGACGCTACCGTCACCACTATTCTCTCCATATTTTTACGCTTCTCACAAGTTCTCTCTAATCCATCATCCAACGTCTCTTGTTTTTCCTTCTCGCATTCATGGATTCTATTCATTGGATTCTGAATCTTCTAGTTCCTCCAATAGTCCTCGTTTTGCTGTTCTGCTTTTTGCCACTTTATCTGCTCTTTAAACTTCTCAGCTTCATCATAAGATCAACATACAGTGAGAATGTGGCTGGAAAAGTAGTGCTCATCACCGGCGCCTCCTCAGGCATAGGCGAGGTTCTTTCACTCACCCAGGTCAAATGTTTCAAAGCTTCAGCTCCATTATAACAGCAAAGTGATTTTTTTTTCCTGTCCTCTGTTTTTTCAAAGCATCTAGCATATGAGTATGGTAGGAGGGGATCACGTCTAGCTCTTGTGGCTAGAAGAGAGAACAGACTGAGAGAGGTGGCCGGAAAAGCCAAGATGGTGGGGTCCACCGATGTCATCACCATCGTAGCAGACGTTTCTAGAGTTGAAGACTGTAAACGGTCCGTTGATTTGACAGTGAGCCACTTTGGACGATGTGAGCTGAGCTTTACTTTTTGTAATTATGAATTCCAAGTTTATAGGAATGCTTTGTTCCACTGCTCAAACTTACTGCGGCATTTTTCTTAATTTTTTGGGATAAAAAATAATATTAGCAGTGGATCATCTGGTGAACAACGCTGGAATAGTTCCTCTCTGCTTGTTCGAACAATCCTCTGATGTTACCAATTTTGCACCTGCCATGGTAAAACTCAGACCTTGCGAGTGTACATTTTAGCAGTGGAAGCAAGAAGAAATATCTAGCTCATTATTTAGTAATTACGTCTTGAGACTATAAAATTGATTGATATGCTCTGTACGTAACAGGACATAAATTTCTGGGGTTCGGTGTATACCACATATTTTGCTATTCCCCACCTAAGAAAAAGCAAAGGTAAGATCATAGGCATAACTTCTTCATCAGGATGGTTGCCTGCACCAAGAATGATGTTCTACAACGTAAGAGACCTCATCCACAAACTAAGCTTCCTTAATATCTTGCTACCATTAGTAATTAATTAATTTAGAGTTTTCAATATATTGGTTCAGGCAAGCAAAGCGGCAGCGATCAACCTATACGAGTGTCTGAAAGCTGAATTAGGAAAAGGCATAGGAATAACAATAGTAACTCCGGGGCTGATCGAGTCAGAAATGACCCAAGGTAAGTTCCTATCCAAGGAAGGCCGCATGATTCTTGACCAGGAAATGAGAGATGTAAGCAAGCTTTGAATTGCCTTTTCTGGTGTTGAAACTGCACATATATGTATGTGACTTCAATTGATTTGATGGAAACAGGTTCAAGTGAGTGCGATGCCCATGAGATCCGTGGGTTTAGCAGCAGAAGCAATTGTTAATGGCGCCTGTCGTGGGGACTCGTACCTGACAGAACCAGGTTGGGTGAGAACCACATTCTACTGGAAGGCTTTTTGTCCGGAGTTATTGGAGTTGTTGAACAGGTGGTTGCTCGTCTCAGGGCCTTCAGAGAGAGAAACTATCGGCAAGAAGCTCCTTCAACTAAGTGGCCTAAAGAAATATCTGTATCCCCAGTCAGTCAGAGAACCCAAGCTCAAGCCCAACTAGAACATGTATACGTTATAAAACAGTTTCCATTATTCAACATGGAAATTGGTCTGCTATAAGATGCCATGGCTAAAACCTTTTTTTTCTGAGAAAGTGATTGCACCAAAATGTTGCACTAGTAGTAATGTATAATAGTGGGATCATAACCCTGATGAGGTCGGAGTGTAAGCATTCAAAAATATTTCTAAGTTAGAAAGCTGCGAAGCTTAATTGCCCTCTGTATGCTTGCTACACGCGACGGAAGAAGTGCATATTTGCTTTGCCGCGTCTTTGGTGGTTGTGTGTGTGTGTACCCACTTATACGTGGTATTACTTTCCATGTTTATATATATATATATATATATATATATATCAATTCGAGCTTTAATAATACTAAAGTTTTTTCTTATTTTAAGGTAAGATGAAAGAAATGTTTTATGAATGTTTATATAATATAATTTTTCTTTTTTTGTTTAATAATCTTTTTATATTAAAAAGAAAGATAAAAATATTTCTAAGTTGCTGTCAATATTTTATTTATACGTATATATAGTTTGTCTTAGCATTTATACTATATATATATATATATATATAATTTTTAAGAATGCCCAAACGTTCTTCCTTTGTTTTAATGAATTGATTTGGGGATTATGCGTGTAAATAATTATGTACGTGTCTTATGTCTCTATCTTAAAAATTAAAAAATTGCCATATATATGCTGTTGCTTTGAAAGTCAAAGTCCTACACGTTTCAATAAAATTTAAAAATAAAAGAAATGCGTATGATTTTGAGAAACTTTAAATTTACTCTTGTATTATTATACTTTTCTATGCGCAGAATAAAACAATGCCTATGTGTGTATCCCCCTTCCTCCATGCACATATAAGAGTCCAGGCCCTACTAGCCCATTTAAAAGCATTATTTCACTCATTTTATATTCATTAAGCGATGATTCTTCAATTGCTTTTAATTTAAATGGTTACTCTTTACTAACAACGTTAGGGACAAACTGCACTGTACATGAACAGCGTGAAAGAAAGATGAACCAACCGATACAAAATCTCCTTCGTCAGGTTAGGGAGATATAGCAACACCTCAACATAATCTGTGTGTACGAGTGTTTTTTTTTAAATAATGTATGGCTCAAATGCCTTGCCTTTTTTTATTGGCCGGTTACTTTTCTTTTGTGTCTTTTAATTCACTTGGACAACATGCACTTATCCTTCCGCCCACATAATATATCCTAATATAATTTCAGTGGAAATTTTCCCTTTGCATATATATTCATATATTTCTTGTGGTCTTTGCATTCTTAAATTAGTGTGTAGTGTGATTTCATACCCCATACCACTCCAATACGGGCCACGCCGCCATATCTTGCTTATTTAATGAAGCCTGCAGTATTTAAATAAGAGACTGACAGATCTAGTCTCGGCTTATAAAAGCTTTCATATTGGTTTTCATGAAACAGGAAATGAAAAAACTACGCGTGGAAAACAGAAGAGCATTGGATCAATAATGCTATAACTTGCAAGATCATCTTCTCATTGGCGGAAGCGGTTGGTACAAGCATTCAATAATATAATAAACAGATTCTTGCTTATTAGCATATACACCTCCACATTGTTAGGCTTTTCATTATTTTAATGCAGAAGTTCTCTTCTGGGATTGATTAAGCGAATGGTGCAGCAAGCAGCAACATGATTATTTTGTTTGAGTCTGTAAATAACGTTGTATAACATTTGTTGCATCAAGTTCAAGTGTAGGTGGCTTTGGCTATATATATGATTAAGAGTATTCTTTAACTGTAGGTAGCAAATTGAAGCTTAAGTTGTGACAAAAAATACTGTTTTTAAGAGCCATTCTAGCACATTTGATTTGTTTGCACAATGACACCCCATAACCAAACAAACTCATCCTGCCAAATAGTCAGGACAACAGAACAATAGAAACTAACAAAAATAAACTCATTTAGCACAACATAGCATTTGAAGAAGGAGGAGAGCATCAGCTTGAAAGTTCAAGAGCCAAGCAACTAAGAAGTTACCAAATGTTGGCGCACATTAAAACATCCAAGAAATTGGTTTTGTCTTTTTAACCTCTGGTTAATGGCATTCAAAACGCAGTTTAAGGGATTTAAACTCTAAAATGCCAAACTCAAATATTTTCGGATAAGCATATTATACAAAATTAATTTTTCAATTGTGAAAAATTAAACTCCAAAAAAAACCCATACCTCTTTGACTCACACAAAAGGGGGATAAATCAACTATTTTCATCTATAATTACTTTATGTAGGCTTGCCCACATTTCCTTTAAACCCATTTATCAGCTCATTTTATTTCTTAATATATATACATTAGGAGCTCTTCTCATTTGAGCCATGTAAAACTTTTCCTTTTGACATACTTACACAACAATTACAACTAGCTAGTATTAGTGCTGAGAAAGAAGATTCCATTAATGCATGGAAGCAAAAATGGTGAAGAAGCTGTGGTTGATGGTGATTGTTGCTGGTGTTTGGGGCACGCAGCGGAGAGAGTGCATTTGCGATTCCACTGAATCCATGCCCCCTTTCTCAGTGCGATATGGCTCAATGCTCTCCAGGCCATGCAAGTTTCTGAGTGCAAGCTGTGTACATAATTCCAAGGTTGAAACTTGAAAAAGTTATAAATTACATAGCTTCCTAAATTATTTTTCCAGACACCTGTTCAGCTCAAGGCAGCATTTCGTATACAATAGTATTTACTTTTATTTTTGCGCCATGTTTCTTGTGCACTATAAATTTGATTATCGAATATTATGCATGTATAATACAATTAAAGTCATATTATTATTAAGAAATGAACGATACTGTCTACTTTTAAATTTCATGTAAATGTACAAATCTCAAATCTACTTCTATAGACACACATATGTATGGCGTATGCATAAAAAATTATAATAGATGAGGAATATAAATTTAAAGGTCATGTTCACACAACTTGCTTCCTCTTATGATGAGTTAACTTATTTTTTTGTGCCAAATTAAATGGGAATTTTTCCCCGTGAAGAAGTGAAACTAAAAATCAATTGAACAGTGTGTGCGTGTGGAGCATAAAATGTAAGAGTAATTTAATATTGAAGCCTGAAAAGTAATATAAAGTAGAAGTAGAATTAGATGGCTAACGAGCGTACCTACGTAGCTTAATTAGTAAAAAGTCGTAGGCCTAACTAGTGGTTTTGAATTCAAGTACTAAATATGTAGTTGTATTAAATGCTTATTAAGAGAGCTTTGCCACTAACATAGTCATACTTAGCATGGCTAAAAAGGTATGTGAAAATTTGCTGTTGATCATGAAATCATGTGAAGATATAAATAATAAGCGGTGATTAAACAACCAATATATTAGATGAATAGATACGATCATGCGAGATCATCAACATGGGGGGAAAAATTCAAAGCTGTTTTATTTTTATTTTTTTGCAAAAAAAAAACCTGTTTTAATTTTCCCTTATAGAAAAGTATAGCGCTGCACTGTATATTATACTTTTTTATTCGCGCATGAAGGTAATGATGTGAGAATTTTCTCACTCATTTTATATACTCATTTTGTAATAAATTCTCAATTTGTTAAATACCTATCATATTCTAAAGGGTTAAAGTGATCATTAACAGGGGGGGCATTTTCCTCCTTTAGAAAATGGTTTAAAAAATGTTTGATTTATTAGTACAGGATGTCCAATGCTTATTAAAGTATAATGGCAAAAATACACCTTAATTTTATTATTACTATTAAAAGTTAGCAAGAACATAAACCGACCTTTACTAAATCTTCTAATAAGTTAGGTTAGGGTGACCACGCATCACCTCAAAGTGACAAAAATTAAATTTACTTTGTTGATAACGTGAAGCTCGAAATTAATTTAGGAATACTGTGCTTCTTGAAGTATTGATTATTCACAGGACAAAATGTACTTTAAATTCCGTCTACATAATGATAATGTATATTCAGTGAGCATTCTTATTCCTTTTCATTTTCATGTATTTCTTGCGTATATTGCATAGTTAAATCAGTGTATAGTGAGATTCCATACCTCATACAGTTCGATGCCTCCTTATCTTGGTCATTTAATTAAGCAAACAATAATTGATGCAGAAATGGACTGTATGCAAATGAGAAACTGACAGACTCTTCGCTAAGAGCTTGCATATTGGTTGACATGAAACCAGAAATGGAAAAAACAACACGTGGAACTAAGAGCAACATTAGAATATTGCTGTAACTTGTAAATTCGTCTTCTCATTGGTTCGCTTTCGCCAATTCAGGAGAAAAAGTTGCCAATGGTGGAGGCAGTCGGTACGAGCATTCAACAATATAATAAACAGATCCTTAAATATAGACACCTCCACAATGTTAAGCTTCTCATTAATTTAATGCAGAACTTCTCTTCTGGGGTTAAGCCAATGAGATGGCAACATGGGTGCTTATTTCGGTCTATAAATAGCGTAGAAGCAACTAGTTAGTCCAATGTGGGTAGCTTAAGCTATCGTTAAGAATATATAGGTTCTGAGCAGAAGGTTCCATTAATAAGCAAAAATGGAGAAGAAGCTGTGGTTGATGGTGATTGTTGTGGTGGGCGGTATGTTGGTGTTCGGGGCAAGTACTGGAGAGAGTGCATTTGCGATTCCAATAAATCCATGCACGCTTTCTCAGTGCATTGCTCAATGCAAACAGGCTCTGCAGGCCAAGTTTCAGAGTGCAAGCTGTACAACCAGTTCTCAGGGAAAGCTCTGCATTTGCTTGGGTTGAATTTGGATTCTCTTCATTAATATCTCTGTGGAATTCAATGCTAAACTCTGAAGCAAAGATATATGTGTGCGTGAGATTTATGTGCCGTCGTTGAATTCATCATTTAAGTATGATTCGCGACCCACCAATAAATCTCACTTGCTATATATTTTTATCTCTTCAGAGTTAGTGTTGTTAAATTTCAAAGAGAGATTAAGAGGATTCAGATCTTTATTTCTATGTTTATTATGAATAAATTCATCAGCTTTGTCTCCACAAAGAGATGAAGCTTGTGTCTTCCACGATGAATATGTAATATATGACAGCTTTAAAGTGCACCTTTATATGCATCACATGAGGAAGTCATGAGAATTAGCCTTCAGCCTCCTGTATATATACGATGTTATAAATAATAAAACCTGTATATTATAGATAAAATCTATATTTAAAAGGAGTACGTTCTCTATATTTATTAATGATAAAATCTCTACATTATTCTTTATAGAACTTGAGCGTTCTTGAGATTGAGGTTCCAGCGAAAAATTCTTAGAGAGATGTTCTCTCCGTTTCGTGAATTTCATCCCACAGCAAAATGATTTTATTGGTTAAAAGGAGTCAATTTTCACCGGCAACGGCAAGGATGGAAACAAATAATAGGGGTGTGGGGATGGGCAGTTAGGGTTTTAGCTAATGGTGTTAGAATGATCATGGATGATAAAATTAAAGGTTTTGAATTGAGAAGAGAGAGTAGGGAGAGGGAACAGGAAGAATGCTCACTTGAATGATTTTGGAGGATTCTCTTCAATACTATTCCTGGGGAATTATAAAAATTTTTAATAAATATAATCACTAGTTTAAGCAATTTATATTTAACATGGATGGTTTAAATTTAAAATTAAATTTTTAAATTTAAAATTAAATTTTTATAAATTAACTATTTAAATATATTTTATATTTTTAATAGTAAAAACTTGTACAATTTTTATAAACTTTTAATATTAAATTTGGGCTGTCTATTGATCATTTATTTAAGAATTTTTATAAATTGCATATCTATATATAATCTAAATAGTATGAATTTAATATTAAAATTTTTAATATTAAATTTGAACTATTTAGGCCATTGATTAGATTTGTTTAAAAAATTTAATTTTATACATTAACTATTTAATTATATTCTAGACAGTGTAGATTTAATACTAAATTTTTTATAATTTTTTAATATTAAATTTGGACTATTTAGACTATTGATTAGATTTATTTAAAAAAGTTAATTTTATACATTAACTATCTAGTTATATTCTAGATAGTATAGATTTAATATTAAATTTTTCATAATTTTTATAAATTTTTAATATTAAATTTGGATCACATGTATTAAATTAAGATCGTCCAAACTGCTGACCAAATTTATTTAAAAAATTTACAATTTTTTAATAAAGATAAAATAAAAATAATAAAAACGTTAAATATGACTCGTCGAAATCAAATCCAAATGACCCAGGCTTTTAACGTGCCTCAACAGAGGAACGGTGGAGGATCCTATGAAAGGAGGAATCGGACTCCAGGCTTGGAATGGTGTAGATCAGCTCGAGCTCTCTGACCCGCCAATGCCACTCGGGTTTGAACTCGGGTCTTGTGATCGATGCTTCGATATATGGAATCCAAGTGACCGAAACCAGTCCCGGATGATCGATGTTGCTTCATAGTAAAGTTCTAGGTCAGCGAAATTACTTATAGGGTGCTTTGGTGCGTCGGGCTGTGCTGTAAAAGAATTAAAATGTTTTTGCATTTGCTACATTTTGTTAAATAAATCAAAGTAAGAATAAAAATATGCAGTGATAGTGAACCAAATAAATTATCCTGATAATAAAATATTAGTCGCCACTATATTAGTTGATGCCTGATGTCATATGGATAAATATTATCATTTAATTCCTCAACTTCTTAATTAATAACGTGTAGTAAATTAAACCATGCCTATAGATAAACGAATGATAGATTTCTGTGAGCCAACACTTTATACAACGGGTCAATGACATTGCATGACTGAAATTAAACCAAATTGTTTTTCTTGAAAGGCAAGCGAACAACTCTATAAAAAACTTTTTTCAAAAACAAAGAACCTTCAAGTCAATGCACATTTTACTTAGTGGAACGCTGCTTGGGGTTGAAGCCCCTTTTTCTAATCACACACTCGGGCAATGTTTAGTATATGCATAAAAATATTTTCTAAAAAAATTAGGAAATGCCTGAAAAAGTGGGATAGATACATTACTGATTTAGAATTAGAATTAATGTTTGCCTCCATCAAGCAATGATTAAAATAAATCTTCTCAGCACAAGAGCTTTTTTCGTTGATGCGTCGTTTTTTTTTTTTACATTTTAATTTCCATATATTAATCTGAATCTTAGGAGATTGTTAGAAATTTAAATTTTCTTTTTTGTTTCAGCATTATGTACGGTGAGCTACACAAGTCGCAATATCTAATTAAGGATAAACTAGTTTAACTTGTGAGTTAAATAGGGGAATGATGACAAACAAATATAACCCGAATAGCTAAACGACAAACGAATATTGTGAAATGAGCTAATTACTTTGAAGTCTCTAAGGGTTTATACGACATAAAGTATTTGCAAAATTACATTTACGACCCTCTATAAAATGATAGAAAAAAAATTAGCTGTCATCTATTCTTCAATTTTAGTCAATATCACCCAAATAGCTAGACGATCTTAATGCTTTCCAGTAAGCTTTTAAGACCCAGATTGAGGAGGTCTGAATGATCAAAATCTCAATTTAAATGTTATTCAAACATAGTCTAGATTGGCCAGTTAAACAAGCGAATGGCCTAGTACATTGGGTTCAACTGGTTTAGAGATAACTTTCAATGAAAATAGTGATATAGTATTACATGTGAGAAATTTTTATATAGACCTAATATACTATATTATTTGTATACTATCAAATAAAAACATGACATGTCTAGCTGATAAATAATAATTTTATATATTTTTATTCTTTTAATTTAAAATTTTAAATATTTATTTGAGGTTAATTGAGTTTAATTATATTTTATTTAATTTCATTAGCCAATATTTAGTTTTAAAATTTTAACTATTTAAATTTATAATTTTAAAATATAAATAATACTTTTAATATTTGTGCATAGGTGCTACTTAATTTAATTTTATTTGTATAAATTTTCTATATTCAATTTGAAAGATATTGTTAGAGATTATTTTCAATAAGGAGAACATGGGCATGTTTGGAGATCAAATAAAAAATTAAATATTTAAAATTTTATTTATATTTATTTTGAGTTTTTAAGTGTAGTTTTTAATTAGAGTTATTTAGAATAATTTTATTATTTTATTAAATTATTAAGTTTTATTTATAGAAGGAGACACACGCTGCACGCATCACCTGGTAGATGATATATATATGTATATATAAAGGAAGGAACAGAGAGAAAGAGGAGGACGATTTTTGACGGAGAGGAGAAAAGAAATAGTGGCGGCGTGCATGGGAGGAAAAAGAAAGGACAAAAGCGATCGATCGCCTCTCCTATTCTCATTTTATATTGTTTGATTTTTAATCTTATAAATAATTAATTTTTTAATATGATCAATCATAAACTATTATTTTAAATTTTAATTAAAGTCTTTAATATTTAAAAAAGATTTTATTTTAATTTTATCCTAATTTGCTCTTCTTCTCGCTACTTCTAAATTTTATAATTTAACTGCTATTACTAATTAAAGTAACTTTATTGCATAATTTTTGAGTTATAAATTTTATATGAGGTTTTGCTTACTATAATCGATTGATATAATAATATAAGAATAATTTGATCTAGCTTGGGTGATTATCCAAACTTTATTTTTGGTGTGGCTAACTTAGAACAATTGTTAGTTTGCAGGTTAAGGGAGATTTTAATTAATCTATAACTTAATTTATTATTTAATTTTTGAATGATAATTTGAGAAATATATAATGAAACCAAAATAATAAAATTAAATAAAATTAATTTATTTTATGGATAAAGAAGATTAAATTTAAATAATTGTGTTGTGATTTATTACGCTGTTTGTGTTTGATAATTTTTTTAGTTGAATTTTCTCTATTTATTTAATTCTAATTTAGTTTTAATTTCATCATAAAAAACTCTTATTATTTACCTTTTCATAACCAATAGTTACTCTATTAACTTTTAGGGAGACATCTTAGTTTATGATTTATTATAAAATTTAATTTTTATTAATTTTAATGTTATTTGACAATAATCTTACTAGCTCATGTGGTTTGAAGTGTTGTTGCCCCTAATTTATATTGCTTTAAATTATTTTCATTTATCGTCTTTTTTTTTTTTTTTTGCTCTCGTGTTATGATGACGGTAGGGAGAGAGGTGCAAAATTTAAAAGAGGTGCACTGTTTAAAAATCATTAAAAATGATGACATGTAAGATTTCACTTTATTTGACTAAACTGATCCAATTTTGTTAGATATAGCCTGGATGAGGTACAGACACAGACATATATATACAGAAATAGACATGTGCCAGGTACAAGGAGAATATCTCAACAGCTTAACTTATAATTAGTTAGAATAACAAACTACTAATTACAGTTCTGACTACTTGATTACATTATTATTCTTCATTTTGGTTAACACCCTGTTTGTGTTCCATTATGCTCATCCTGTATCTTGGAGATCTCGCTTTGGTTATCCCCGCTCAGATTAACTGTGTACGCTTATTGGAACTAATGAAAATCACTGGTCAAAGAAAGTTAAATAATATCTCTTCTAAATTATGCTAGTAAGAGAAGTTACGATGTAAGAAATATAAAAAATGAACCAGGCTCAAAATGACTATACAAGGTATGCAATGGGAAATGGATTTCTAGCTGCTAGCTAGAGTTGGTAACTTGATCGAAGTTTTAGAAATAGGAAGAGACAAAAAGAATACACAGACAAAATGCAAAGAAGAGATGAATAATACAGACCACAAAGCGCTCCAAAACTAGAATCAAGCACGAGCAAGCTAAGACAATTGGCAAAAGTTGATCTACGTGGAAAAATTAATCCACACAGACGATGATTAAGCACACCGTTCTACCTCTACAGCCAAATCGGCTCTTTTCTTTATGGGGTTAATGGGCCAAGGGCTAACGGGCTTAACGTTTGAAAGTACAAAGATATGATTTCAACAAATAAAACTACAGGGGTCTAACAAAAAATGAAAGCAAAATATAAGGACCCATGAATGGATGAGCTTCTCCTAAATTTTGTTTTAATATTAATTGACATTAAATAGTAAACAATGATTGACTAACAACAATCAAATTCATTCATTCATTTTAATTTTAGTGTATATAGTTTACAGCTGTAAACTGATCAGATCGGATTTTAATAGTTTAGATGTATTTACATTTTATTATAATATTTATATAAAATATTAAATTTTAACCGTTAGATTTTCAATCAAAGAGTGAGGATGAGGTGACGAGGACCAGAAAAAAAAAAGGAGAGAAAGTGTGTTGGGAAAGATTCAAATACTCACCAACCATTCCAAACGGAACAAAGGAGAGAAAAATAAAGAAAAAGTGAATCCCACTTCGGTGCTTATTTTATTTTGTCTTTTATTTTTTGGATATCACCGTAGGTGCTTAATTTAATAAATTCAGGTTCTTTCCCACCGCTTCGTCACTCCCTTCATCAACTGAAATTGACGGAGGAGATTTTTGGCCCAGAAAACTCAGGAGGATGTTTCGAAAAAGAACTGGGCTGACATTAAAGATCCAATTCGATAAATTGAGGAATATTGTTGATTTTGTTTTGGCAATGATGTTGGTCGTGTCAAAATGGAAATATAAAAAGGCCCATCTTAAATTGCCAAAAAAAGCTAGGCCCATGAGGCAGAAAAGAACGAGGACTCGAGGAGAGACAGGAAAGATTCCAATGATGCAGTGGCGCGCTTCAGATCAGGGACGGAGAGAGCAGGAAGGGGTATTAAATAGTAGTACTTCATTGCCTCATTGGTTTTGATACTAAAAATTATTTTTTTTTTTCATTTTTCATTTTGATTTGATTTTGGTTTTTAAGAATTGCCGGGAGAAAAAAAGAAGGTGAAGAGCGAGGGAGGCCCGCTCACAATTTTGGCATCAAATTTGAAACAGGTGGTGTTTGAGCGCGCCTCAGCTTTATTTCGTCCGCTCAGAATTTCACAATTCCCTCCCTGTCACTCGCAACTCAAAAGATCTGTTCTTAATTCTAGGGCTTCTTTCAATCCTAGGGTTTTTAGCTTCACTCTGTTCTATTCCTATTCCCAATTCTTTCAATTCGCCACTGTTCACTTCCTCACTCGTTCCCCTTCATGGCCACGGAAACCCTAGAGGGCAAGAGTCCCCTGCAGGAACCTGGGGCCAAGTCCAAAGAAGAGAATAAAGAAGGGGAAGAATCTAAAGGACCAGAGGAGAAGACACGTTCTGAGATAGATGCTCCGGGAGAAGTTGGTAATTCTCATGACAAAAATGTCGAGGAGAAAGGCCCTGAAATCAAGGAAGTAGAACCCGAGACTGAGGACAGCAAAGAAGCAAATCCACATGACGAGGCAGAGGCGGAGCAGAAAACTGAGAAGGATGTGGATGAGGACAATACGGGAGAGAAGGACGAGGAACAAGAGGATGAGGACCATAAAGGAGAGACGGATGGGGAACAGGAGGACGAGCAAGAACTGGAGGAAAACGAGGGGGGCGAAGCTGAGGCTGAAGCTGCTGAGAAGCCCAAGGCCAAAGGTCGTCCCAAGGGAAGTTCAAAGGGGGACCAGAGTGGACCCAAGAAGCAGAGGAAAGAAAAAACCAGTAAACAAGATTCAGAGAAAAAAGATCCTGCTACTCCAGCAAGTGAGCGGCCGACTAGGGAGAGGAAAACAGTCGAACGTTACTCTATCCCGTCGCCTGGAAAGTTTGGCAGGTCATCTGCTGGCAAAAGTTTGCTAATTGAAAAGGTATGTGTGTTTCCCTTGACCGTTGGTCAATATCCGCGCCTTTCTTCAGTGATATGTTATCCTTGGCTCTCGACAAATGAGGGCTGAAGGTATTGATTTTCATGTCTCACGGATCTCTTTGGATTTCAGGGTCGCGGTACGCAACTTAAGGACATCCCAAATGGTAAATTAGATTGTCTTGCGTGCTCCATAATTTCCTGCCTTTAGTTGAGTTTGTACGTTTTGGTGATGCGTTAGTGTCGCTGAATCACTTTATATTCCTTTAGTAAAGAAGAATACCAATCTATGGTAATTGAAGTCGAATATAACTTGCAGATAACCTTTTGTTATATTAGCTGTGAGTATTTTTTCCTAAGCATCTCAAGTTCAGCGAGGAATTTGAAGTTTCCATTGCACATTTCTCTCATGGATGACTTGTTGAAACACCTTTTTTCTGCCTCCTCGTTCATATCATGATGTGTTATCATAATAATTCAGTTCTTTTCAGGAATTTTTCACATTTTACCGCTGTTTGGTTTGCTGTTTGAATTTTTAATAAGAATCAGCCAAGGGGTTTTTTGGCATTTTGTTGGATGTCCCTTAATCTGATTATACACTGTTAAGAAGTTGATGGCTTGTTTTTCACTCTAAATACCTCCCTTTCAAATAATTCCCCCTTACTCATGCATGATTTGCAGAAATATGCTTGCATTGTTAGTCAGAGGAAACACATTTTGAACTAGTGTCGGAAATTATGGTTTGGTAAGTTGGCAGAGTTTGTTCTCAGATACCCCCTGGTGGTTAAAACTGGTTCTGCGGGCAGTTTGGACTTGGCAACTCCTCATCATTGTCTGTTCGCCAGAGTGGCTGAAAAATGTAGTTGGAAAATATGTTGCCTGTCAAACATCCTTGTTTCAAATCTTTGAACAATATAATTTTCTTATGCATAACTTTGTTAGTGTCTTTCAGTCGTCTTCTGTATTTCTAGTTAGTGGGTATACAGTGTCAGATGCTGATTCAAATTTGCTACTCAGTGTTAGTATTATTTGTTGTTGGCCTTCTTAAAAATGATAGGTTGCTAGAGGGTCTGATATTATTGGACATTCTTTAATGATTGTTACACTAGCTAGGTGGTTGATCTTTTAACATATACTAAGAATCTTCTAAAGTTATGTCAGTTCTTTGCAGATGGTTTCCCAATCGAGTTGGATGCTTTTTGTGAAATTGGTTTTTGTAGTACATTTTCTTAATCAAGTAATTTATGTGAACTGATGTAGTGGCTTTCAAGTTGTCGAAGAGAAAACCTGATGACAACCTGCAAATACTTCATAGTATACTTTTTGGGAAGCGAGCAAAGGTGAAACACCTACTCGGGTTCTTGGATTCTTTGGGTTTGCTTGTAGTGAAAAGTTTTACCTTTCTTCACAATTGTCTGTGAACTCCCTAAACCTATGGTTGTTCGTTGAATGTTAATGACTTTGTTTCTTTTGCAGGCACAGACTTTAAAGAGGAATATTGGCCAGTTTTCTGGCTTTGTGTGGGTTGAAAATGAGGTAAATATTTGTTTATAATATGAACATTTGCTTGATTTTCTTAACTCAATCGAAATAAGTTTTATGTCTGATATCTTTTTCCTAAAACATTTAAATGTCTCAGGCTGTTACTAATTTGCAGTTTGATAACTGTTTATATCAGGATAAACACAGAGCCAAGGTAAAGGAAAAGCTTGATAAGTGTGTGAAAGAAAAGTTGGTGGATTTCTGTGACGTGCTTAACATTCCAATATCTAAAGGAAGTGTGAAGAAGGTGAATAGTCTTATAGTATCTTTCGTAGCTTAATTTGCAATCTTTTGGTATATACTTATTTAATGATGAGACTTGCTTCCAGGAGGAACTTTCTGCGAAGTTGTTGGAGTTCTTGGAGTCTCCACATGCTACAACGGATGTTCTTCTAGCTGATAAAGATCAGGTTTAATATTCTTTAATTTTATCTAGTTTTATGCTGCTAGCTTAAGAAAACTGAGTCCTGAACATGCTTTTGTGTTGCAGAGAGGCAAAAAGAGAAAGATTAAGGCAACCCCAAGTAAATCTTCTACAGAAGCATCTGTTGAAACATCTTCCAAGGTGTGTTTCCATATTAGATTATTGGTTATCCATCAATCTTGCTGTGTGTTCTCTTGCATCTGTTTATCTTGATTGTTGGTTTTTGATTTTCAAGTTATGTCTGTTTAGTTTAGGTGAGAATTCTTTTTCAAAATAATTAGTAATTTTTTAGTTTGCAGTTTGATTTCAGTTCAAGCTTTTAGCATGAAATCCTCGCCATTCATATTTTTATCATATTTATGAAATTGTCTTGGCAAAGCCTTACATTCAGTAATCGGCATTAATGGAATTGAACCTAGAGTTTGATATACTTGTTTTAAGGGGTGCAATGAAAAATAATTCCAACAACAGCATGTCTAGACTTAATTTAATGAGGTTCTTTTGTTCCATTTGATTGCTTTGTTAACATACCAGCAGCTTGGATTTTAGTGGGGTTCATATGAAATTGATTGATCGAGTACCTTGAATACACTATCCACTTGATGAAGTGATGATGAACTTATTCCTACTTGCCTTCACTGATGGTAGTCATTGTCACAAAGCGTCATCATTGGAACAGATGTGTGATTTTTAAGGTCTCCTGTTAAGAGAACATTTTTAATGTTTAGATGTTGGAGTGTCCACCCAAGATTGGTTGCAAGTGTAGCAATTATTTGCTTGTGCAAACCCTTTAGCCACCAATTTCGCCTTGTACCTATTGATGTTCTCACTTGAGTTATAATTGATGTTAAAGATTCATCTTTAATCCAGGAGGTTTTGTCTTTGAGAAAAGCTGACTAGCTCCTAGGTCCATTTTTCTTGAGGTGGTTGTGTCTTCTGACAGCCTCCTTCAATTTTCCAGTTAGATGAGTCACAGTTTTTGTCATGGTTGATTTGCGCGGATTAAAATAAATAATTATGCGGAATTGCAGGTTGTATTCTGAAGCTCTTGACTCTACAACCTGTCATTGATTTTTTTTTTTTTTTATAGCGTAGGTGTTCAGAGCAATTGAAGAAGTACTTGACTAGGCCATGTTTCCAGTTCAGATCATACCCTTTGAATTATCTATTGATTGAGTGCTTTGCTAGGCAATCAATTTCTGCATCAGGTCTATTGCTCTATGTTAATTACATATCCGCATTCCACTTGTGAACAGTGATGCACACTGGTTTATTTTTCGACACCCCTTGACTTAGCTGGGACAGCATATTGGTGCGTGCTTTGCCCTTGTCTTTCTTTTAGGTTATGGGAACCAATTTTGGCATAAAATTGATGATGCCAGTAGCACTCTGATACTGTGAACAGAGCCCACCTGAAGTCCTGAGTACTGGATAGCTGAAGAGGAAAGAAAATAAAATACAATGCATGCTGAAACAAATAAGAAAAAAAGGGAAATGAACTGTCATAAATTGTAGGCGTTCACAAGCAACCAGAAAAGAGCATTGAGACAGCTGCTTCACCATGATTACCTGCAAATTGTTTGCTTTTTCATTTGGATATGTAACCAATTTGTTGATGTGACTTCAATTTAAAATCATATAAACTTTAGTGGATGATTCAGTCCTGGCTCGTTTGAAATCTTAGACTGTGTTTCCTGCAAACTTGTTTAAGAGGATATTCTTCAAATTAATTTAACTTCCTTTTCACATGCACATGTGCTTCTAGAAACAGAAGCAGGGTTCACAAGCTGGGAAAAAGCGTAAACAATCTTCTGAGGTTGATGAGGAGGATGATAAAGCTGAGCCTTCAGAGTCAAAAAATGATTCTCAGGAAGATGAAGATGTTTCAGCTCGCAATGATGAAAGTGATCAAGAGAAAAATAAATCAGACGAAGAGGAAGATAAACCTAAGGCTCAGAAGCATCCTTCTAAAAAGATTGAAGATAGGAGTTCAGTTGGTAAAGCTGAAGATAGAGTCACACCTGTAAAGAAGACAACCACTGCAAGGGCTACCAAGATCTCTGAAAAAACTTCAAAAAAGTCAACTTCAAAGAAATCAGCTACTGAACATGACAATGCTCCTGCTACGCCTTCTAGGTCAAAGCAACCTTCATCCAAGAAGCAGAAAACTGCAAAGGAAAACCAGGATTCTAAAGGGAAATCTGTGAGCAAAAAACAGTCAGAGAAGCCCTCAAAGGATTCCAATAAGGGTCATGGTATATTGGCCCCTTCCCTCCCTCAATTTCTGAGTTTATCTTTTCCATCTTCAAAGGAGAAACTTTTCTACTTATAATTTTGTTCTATATGTATAAATTGCTTAATAATTATGTTGTTCTGTAATGTTTTATCCATTTATGCTTTCTTTTTGCACAATTATCCATGCTATTGTTTTTCCTGCTAATTCTCTTTTCTCTGATGCCATTGTTTGGAAAAGGAAAAAGTGGCAAGAAGGCTAAGGCTGAACCTAGCAGAGAGGAGATGCACGCAGTGGTTGTTGACATTCTGAAGGAAGTAGATTTCAATACTGTAAGTGGTGGTCTTCAGTGCCAATGCTTTTCCCTTCAATTGTGGCTGAGATTCTGTAATTTTACGAGCTCGTAATATTTTTCTACTACCTTTCATGCAGGCAACTTTATCCGATATCCTTAGGCAACTTGGTATGGCCTTTTTAATTGACTAAGCTCTTTTGCCTTCCCCTCCCCCTTCCCAGAGATGAATGATTTATTTGAACTCAGCCATGTTCGGATGAAATTGTATCAGGTACCCACTTTGGTCTGGATTTAATGCATAGAAAAGCAGAGGTAAAGGATATAATAACAGAGGTTATTAATAACATGTCTGACGAGGAAGATGAAGAGGAAGCAGAGAACGCTGGGGATGACGAAGCAGAGAGAGATGATGATGATGCTTGACTTTATTGGCAAATAATCTGACCTGTGCAGAACTTAGAGGCATGTGGGTCATCCAAGCTAGATCGAGTCTTCATGATTCTTCCAACTATTTACAGATCATAAGCTACGGTAGATATTTGGTTGAGTTGTGACTTTTTTTTTTTTTAAATGAAAGATGCTCGTTTAGGTTTGTTTGTACCATAGTAGATTAGTGCCTTCTGTAGTACTGATGTGAGCTTAGATTTATTTATACTGAAACATCGAATAGATTGTTTATTCACCCGCTTGCAAACATTGCTTTGTATTTTTGGCCAGTGTCGCCTAGCAATTTAGATGAATTTGTAATTTTTCAGTTTATAAAATAATCGACTGCTTATGTGACATTAAAGATTCCATAGTGCGCGTCCAATGGCTCCTAGCATATGAAAATTCTCGGAACCATATGGATATGGTCATATAGGCTTTTGGTTGGTTTATTACTGTTGGGGTGGGGTTTGGAAGGGAGTTTAGACTTTAGAGGACATCTCGTTTGGTTCTGAGCTTGGAGGGAACTCCTCTCCCATTCCGAGAAATTAGGGGTTTTTTTTTAAAGTAAAAATGAGAGAAATTTCCTTGACATCAAGGAAATTGTCATTTCTCCCTCATAATAAAATAAGTTTTATTACCTTATAAAATCTAATCCACAATTCAAAATTTTATTATTGTACAGTAAAAATGTTGACATTCTTAAAATAAAAAATTAATAAATTATAATATGACTTTTTTATTAATAAATCAAAACAAAATACAAAATATAGTTAAAGTATATTTTTAATCTTTTAAATTTATATAAAGTTTTAGTTTAATTTCTTTTATAAAGTATTTTCAGTCTTCAAACCTTTAATTTTAATATTATTAATTTTAAATGATTGTTTTATGTTAATCATTGTTATTTAAAAAAATAAATTTAATATGTTAATATTTAAGAATATTTTATTAATGTGTAAAAAAAAATTGTAATGAAATTAATGATTTTAAGATTAGAGAATTAAAAGATATAAAGATATATTTTAGCCAATAAAACAATTTTATTTGATGTAAAACTATCAATTTACTATAAGCTCTCTTTTCCTGTTCCCAAATAAATTTTATATGGAAAATATTAAATAGGACTCTTCTCCCAAGTGCAAAAGAGGTCTACAATTTCTTACCTCCTGCCTGTGCACAATTTAAGAAGAGAAAATAGCAATCAAAGATTCAAAATTTATATCTATCAAAAATTAATTATTGTTAAAATTTAAATAGATACTTATCAATTTGAGTTAGTTTTTTATCAATAAATATCTATTCAGGTTTTAACAATAATTAATTTTAAATTAATAATAGTTCATATAAGCTTATTTTCTATTGAGATTTTGATAATAATTTATCTTTCACCGATGTAAATTTTATATAGAAATATTTGATTGTTATTTTTCCTTTTACGGTTGAGATTCATCATCTCCAAGAGCCCTTCCTCCCTCTTTCCATTTCTCTCAAAATCGGCTCGCCATACGAAACAAAATTAAGACTTTGCTGTGTATAAAAAAAACTAAGATTTTGCTAATAATTTTTTAGTGTATTGATACTCATATCCCGTGGTACAATCTTCAACCTCTTAACCAAGTATTTGTCACTATTTCTTTTACTTTGCCTAGTCAAAAGAAATATATCATTAACTAGAATTTACACCTCACGCGATGCACAGCTAAATTAACCATATATTTTATTTGAAGGAAACAGATAAAAGGGGAGAGAAGATTTTAATGACTTCACTTTAAAATAAGGACAAGTGGGAACATTAAAAGATTGAAACATTGAATTAAAATTACATAGAGATCAGAATATTCGAAAATGTAAAATAAAAATGTCTTTTAATGAATTGGTTTAAAAGTTCACTATTCTTACCCCATAATTTGCAATTCTCAAAATAACAATTTACAAGCGTGATTTATTAATTTATAAAAAAGCTTAATAAATATAACATTGCTCAAAAATAGTTTTCCTTCACAAAATTAGCAAATGCAACTTGCAAATTGGTACTTTAATAGTTGCAAATTATAGAATGAGATTAACAAAATTTTAAACCAACTTAATGAAGATTTTTTATCCTTATTTTTTATACGCCATGGAGATAATTAATATTAATGATTAGAAGATATAAATGAACGACAACTTGATTTTCGGTGAAAAAATTAATTTATTTTAAATTTTATTATCTTTTTTATATTCAAAATATAGATAAAAATAATTATTATATTCATGCAAATCATAAATTCAAAATATATGAATCCATTTGTTTTAGCTTTTTTTTATCATGGCAAAGTTTAAGACGTTTGTTTAAGATTTTAAAAATAATTAAAATCTAAAATTTAATAAGATATCTGTTTACTTGAAGAAGCGAATCTGCATAGTTTTTTAAAATAAGTCAGGTGAGAGAAAAAAGAATTGAAATGCCGTGATTTTTACGCTAATCATTTTAAAAGACAAAAGTAACCCTCTTTTAGTGCCTCAAGTTTTCCTTTCTTTTCCTTCGCGGCGTCTTCCTTCGCTCCAACCGCCAATGACCTTCTCTCCCTTAACACTGCTTCGATCATTGTTTTGATGCCTACTTGACTACTTTGTTTGCTTTCGGCAATCCCTCTAGTGATTTGAAATTTTATTCAATTTTATTATATAATAATACATACCATTCCATTGATTGGAAGAGGGAGAAAGTAACTTGATTGATAGGAGACACAGAATGAGGAGTAAACTAAATTCCTTTTTGATGTAAAAGTGATTTTGGCTAATGAATGAAGTGTGGGAATCTTTTACATGAAAATGTAAAAGATTTGGTTTCAATTACGTCATTCTTCTCCTGATAGTCTGATGGTAAATGTTACCATTGTGAGACCAAAACCAAGTGATCCTTTTTCATGCCTGTTGTTGTAATTTAACAGAAACAAGCGATTTTGCATTGTTTTGATAAAAAAAAAAAAAAGCAAGAATTATTTTTTTATGATTTGAACGAAGTGCCAACAAAAATTCTAATTTTTTCAAAAATCTTTGCAAAATAAATTATTTTTATAAAATTGTTAAATTATTTGAAAATAACTTATTTTTAAATTTTAAATAAACAAGCCCTGTGTTTTGGTTTAGAATTTATATCTTACATAATCAAATAACCATATTTGTATAAATTTTTAAAAAACCAAAGTGTTTCACATAAAAAAATAGATACCATGCAGCCCAATAATAACTCAAAAACAAAAGATTAAAAAAAAATAAAGGAAACAAATAACCAGTATAAGCATAGCAATCCTTACAAATATTCATGTCCCTGCCTATTAAACCCAGTTCATAAAATACGCTGTGTTCATTTGAGGTGCACATGCAGAGTTAAGAAAAAAAAAATCTGAAATATTATTAATAGACCTCACAATTTTCCCTGCCAAAAGTGAATTGTTTTAGATATTTATTCACTGTAATTTTTCAACGACAATTGATGAGGTTTACACTAGAAGATATGCGATTAAAACATAAAAAGTCAAGCTTCCTCTTCATCGATGAAAAAATAAAAGTATCAAACATGGGTCCCAAATATATAATAATAATAATAATAATAATCTTCGTGGTTACGATAAATAAAACTGAGAAAAAATCTTTAAAATATGAATAAAATCATTAAATAACATGATTGCATAGGCTGGCCACACAAAAAATATCAGAAAAACATTTCAAAAAATATCACATTTTATTTTAAATAATTTAAATTCTTTTCAAGGTGAGTCACATTGTTTGCTCAATTTAAGCAAATAATAGATATTTGAAAATAAAAAAAAATAAATCTTACTCCCTTTTGTCTTATTTGTAAGACAACTTGTAGAAATAATTTTTAATTCAAAATATAGGACACTTTATAATAATTAGATCATTTTTTTAATTTTATCCCTTGTTTATTAGAGTGAAAGCATTTAATATAGGTATTATTATTTAAAGGCAAGGACAAATATGAAAGTATATCTCACTTTTTTATGACATGAAGAGAAAAAATTAACTTTTTTTTAAAATGTATGGAATAGCTGAAAGTATCATATAATAAGGATAAAAGGGAGTATATCCGAAAAATACATACCCAATTTTTGAAAATTTGAGAGTATGGCCGATTTACGGTAATATATAAAAGATTTATCATTAAAATTTTAAAAATTTATAAAAGATTTATTATTAATATATAATAATATATTATTAACAAATATAATAAACCGAACACAATGAAAAATATAATAAATGTAGGGTTGTTTAATTGATTTTGAACTTCTATGTACAAAAATTTTATATGCGTATTTGGTTTATAAATTCTAACTAGAAATTAACATTTTAACTTTCAAAGTAAAGTTATTTTTATATTGCCTTTGATCGAAACACGGATCCCATATTTTATTTTAAATAATTCAAATTCTTGTCAAGGTGTCCCATATTGTACTTAAGACAATCTGATAAGTCACGAAATTTAAAACAAAATTATATATATATATATATATATATATCACATATCAATACAGTATTTGCACGATTTTTTTAAGTTAGGTTTGTGGAATTTTTATTAATTCTCAACTTGGCTATGTATAACCAATGAGATTGGGTCTAAAAAAAGATATTAATCTCTCGTAATATTACAAATCAATACTCGAATCTTTATTAATAGAAGTGTTTACATGTATCGTATGACAGTATATAAATTCTATCAAAAGCAAAACTGTAAAAAATAGTATAGGAAATATTATAAATAAAATATTTTTTACATCTAAAAATTTAAAAATAGTTTCATGAATATATAAAGTTTAAAATATATCTAACTAAATAGTTTAAATTATTTTTGATGAAGTAAACTATTATTAAACAAACTAATAATGAAGCTGAACTTAACAATTATGATGCTGGACTTATTCGAATAAAATTGTTTTGATTAATTCCTCGCATGTTACATGCAATTCCCATCAATTTCGTGTAAATATAAACAAACTAATAATGACGTCTGAACAAACTAATAATGTCCATTCATGAAGTTAACCCTACTCCTGAAATTTTGTGATGATGATGCCTGAACAACCACTTGGAAATTTAATTCTCTTAACGCACTTCATTACCATAATAGCATTTGAATAGTCCTTCGTATAACATTTGAATATTTGTTTTAGGTTGATTTTATGTTCTCCTGCAGGTTAAGTAAAGCACCACAACACACACACACACACAAACAATATTAATATTATGGTGGTGGAGGACAAAGCACTCAATTAATATTCCTTTTCCTTTTTCAAGACAACAATAAAATTGTCTAATTACTTAAAAATATCATCACACTTTTTATATTTATGGACAACAAAAACTTTTAAAACATATCTTATACATAGAGATGAGGGAGTGTATACAACACACACACACACAAATAATATTAATATTATGGTGGTGATGGACAAAGCACTCAATTAATATTCCTTTTCCTTTTTCAAGACAAAAATAAAATTGTCTAATTACTTAAAAATATCATCACACTTTTTATATTTATGAACAACAAAAAATTTTAAAACATATCTTATATATAGAGATGAGGGAGTATATGTATATATTGCCTTCTTCATGTCAAATTTTATATCTAATCCAAGTCTCAACCAATCCAGGGGAGTTAATTTGCTCAGAAAAATACACGGTGATTTCTTTAACATTTTGATCAGAAAGTGCAGATAATTTTAAGCAATAGGAACATCATTGCACCATTAAAGCTGTTGGTTGAGCTCTGAATTAATTCATCTCTAAATTGAAGGTAAAGTTTGAAGAATAGACAAAAACTAAAGAGACAGCCACAAAAGGGCTAGCCCTATAAGGTCAAGGGCCCACCCTTTTATATTTTATATTTTTCCTATGCTAATTAGGGTTTGTAACTTTTCATCAAATGAAAGTTTCATAACTCAGTTAAAACAAGACTTCATAAACATTATCATTGATTTGTGTGCATTAGTCATAAACATGAATTTCCTTGGTAGCACGCCAAGGTAAAACCTGCGGATTTGGCTAAAAAAGGGATGAACCATGTTGATTGGATGATGGTGCCACCATCCTCTTCGGCTCTTTTGTTGGCTTCGGATACGATATTGTTGGATAGTGATAGTAATGCTGTTGTTTTTATTTTGATAGGACTAATGTTGGTTAATTGTTTCTGTAATTGTGTTTATTTTTGTTTAGACCTTGGTTTATTTTTTTGTGTGTTAGATTGTATGTAGGTATTTGTGAGAGTTTTTTTGGCTTTGTCTACTAGTGTGTGTAATATTTTTTCCATGATAATTAATAAAATGGACTTTGGTTTGGCCAGAAAAAAAAGTTATTATCTATTTAAATAAAATTGAGATTATATTGTATTTTACAGTATAGTTGTCAAACTTTCGAGTTGACTCTACGAGTTTAATGCTTTTACATTTTTAGCTTACAAAATCGTATCAACTCATTCATAAACTCAAACTAAATACAAACTTAGTTAAACTTGCAAGTTTACCGTTTTTATATTTTTAATTTATAAAATCATGTCAACTAATTCAAAATTTAGACTAGAGGCAAGTTTGGTTAAACTCGTTAAGCTCGTCATTTTTTTTTAGAGCTGAGCGAGTTAATTATATACTATGAAAAATTCAATTCATAAAAGTTATAAAACCTAGTTCAAAAAAAAATAAAATGCAAAAACTAATATTAATTAAAAAGAAAATAAGTATACCAAAAATAAGTTTCCCTATTTTAAAATTTTTTATGCCTTGTATATGATAATTTAGTAATATATATGAGTTTAATTTCAATAATCTATATTTTTAATATATTTAAATTAAATTACAATCATATTTTAATAGTTATTTGTTAATAGAGATGAACTCTTACAAGTTTGCTATACAAATTTATATTATTATCATAAATTTATTTAAACTTATGAGTTTAATAACTTGCTTTTTGGCTTGATTTTAAATAGACCATGAATTGTGTGGCTACTACAAACAATCCGTGTGAATGCTCTCTTGCGTATAAATGCTACCGAATTGACCATCCGAATCTGTCCCTTTAACTTCATCATAATTGTTGCGACATTTGTTAACCAAAATATGAAGCCAAAGATTTTCGGTACGTTTTTCTTTTCTGCTTTTATTTCCTTTTCTTGTTAGTCTGCATTTTTACTTCTTTTGGCGATCCAAAGCCATGATTAATTCTCCCTCCTCTCCTCTCCTCTCTAGCCACTATCTTTATAAAGATAACTTCCTTATTCCTTAGCGTGCCACCACCAAATAGTAGTTTCTTCATCATTACAGATTCACACAGTAGCCATAACCAGTTTATAGGTCTCTGCTCTCATTTACTCTTGGGATCCACCAAGGTTAAGGCTTAATTATAATGGCAAGCGCAATAGATTCAAATTTTGAACTTGATGTGAGGCAACTAGGAGAACCAACTCTGGTTCCACCCGCAGAAGAAACAGACAAGGGTCTGTACTTCCTCTCAAACCTTGACCAGAACATAGCAGTTCCAGTTCGTACAGTGTATTGTTTCAAATCTGCTTGTCGAGGGAACGAGGAAGCTGCAACAGTGATCAGAGAAGCCTTGTCCAAGATTCTTGTTCCTTATCACCCCATGGCCGGCAGGTTAACGATCAGTTCAGAAGACAAGTTGATAGTGGACTGTACTGGTGAGGGTGCAGTGTTCGTTGAGGCTGAAGCAAATTGCGAGATAGAACAAATAGGAGATTTGACAAAGCCTGATCCTTCCACTCTTGGCAAGCTTGCTTATAGCGTCCCTGGTGCCAGGAACGTACTTGAGATGCCTCTTATCACCGTCCAGGTTTTACTTTGACTCTCTCAGTTAATCAAATACATACATTTATATATTCGTATGCTCTTCATAACGAGCTAGTATGGCAATATAATGTTTCCATAACTCCTAAACTGATCTGGGCAGACTAAAAAGCTAATTCGGAATCTAAACATTTTGTTTAGATAACAAAATTTTAGAAAAAGCTTTTGACCAAAAAGCAAGCTAGGTTAGGTTTGAAGCAGTTAACTCGAAGCCGCTAGACCTCTCCTCTCTTCACTTCTGTTCTGGTGCATGCAAGCAAGTCGTGGTGTCTCTGAAATCGCTCCGTCACCGTCCGTGGGTTCCATCGTCTTTTCTTTTTCATTGCCAGAGTTCTTTTGTTCGTTGAGCTTGCTGGTTCTCTTTCATCCACAGAACCAAACAATCGCTGCATCTCTCCGTTCTGTGGCCTTCTTTGGTTCTGGTCTCTCCCTCACTCTCCTCTCTTCATTCGTCCTCTCGTTGCTGTCGTCCATTAGTGGTTATTCTTTCTTCCGGCAAAAGATTAATGGTTATTCTTTGGTTGTTGCTTTGCTTGTCAAACATCTAACTTTCTGTTTATTTACCGAGGGGCCAAGCATGATTATTTTAAGGATATAGAAATTGACCACTGGCCCCAAATCTTGCATTTAAAAAATATAAATTAAATTTTTAAAAATTTATAAGAGATTTATCATTGACATATAATGATATATCATTAATAAATATAATAAACCAGCTATAATATAAAATATAGTAAATGTTAAGCTATTTTTTGATTTAGTCCTATAACGTGCATGGGTCATATTTACGAAAGCCTAAACCCTAAATCCTGATTTTAATTGTAAATATACTTTTTTTGGGCTGTTTTTGCAAATATGATTTTTTTGGACAAAATTTCAAATATTATTTTAACATATATCTATGGGATAAGATTTTGTTTTAGGATAAGACTAGGTAAGAATTTTTTTAAATATGTTTTTCTTGATTTTTTATGTTAATAAATAGATTTTTGATGATGAAAAATTATTTTTCTCTTGCTAAAAAATTAATTTAATTATAATCATGTTTTCAGTCATTATAATTTATCATTTCATCTTACCTTTCTAAAAATACGATTTTAAATTTATCAAAAAAAAATTTATATTTTTAATTATACCTTTAAAAATTTTTAAAAAATTCAATTTAAATTTTATTATTTTTTCCTAAAAATATTAAATGAATCACAAAATTTTTTATTTTCATTATATGTCTAAAGTAATTTTTGAATCAAATTATTTAAATAAATTTTAATTTATCCAACTGACTTTTAAAAAAAGTATATAAACATAAATCACATTAAAATTACATACTTATATTTTTTCCTAACTTTAATTTATAAAACCTTTATTCATTTTAATCTCACTTAGAAATATTTATAAATGAACGAAATTTTTTATATGCCGTGTCACTGTCACCATAACCCAGTATTTAGACTGCTCTCTTGCCACGTATAACATGTAAATATTGATTCATGTCCACCAAGTTACAACGGTTTTCCCCCCAATCATTTCACCAAAAAATAGTAGTATATATGATTACATCTAAATGTTCATATATATATATATTGATGCTGATTTATTTGTCATTCATAAAGATGTATTGTTAGTTAAAGTAAAATAGTATTATGATATGAGATATTAAGGTTTAAATAAATATATACCATAATTTTTTCGGGTACAAAAATACCATGATATTTAAGGCATCAACATTTGGAACTATAATATTTGAAAATTTGCACCGGAAGAAAAGCTAATTAATGTAATTTAATGAAAAGTAGACGGAGTTAAAAAAAAAAAGAAGTTGTAATTTTGGAAACACTCATCATTTTTAGACGATACCCAACGAGGATGGTCTTCCTAGCGAGATATTGATTTTAGACCACTGGGTCCAGGATTCAAATGCTAGTACCGTTATGTTGTGTTCAAATAATCTTTTTTGGATGAAAAGTTGATGTTCAAAAAACAAATTATATAACATGTATACGAGAACCATTCATCAAGATAATTTTATATTAAGATATTTTGATACATATCTTGGATAGCACTCGCACCTTAAAGTTTAAACATCAATATACCAAAATACTAATATCTTGAATGCATGTCTGCTAGAATGAAAGATGTCAAGTTCAAAATAACAATACAGGGGAAAATGATTTACGTAGCCCGAAGCTAAAATGATTTACATATATATGTTGTAGGTGACAAAATTCAAATGTGGAGGATTTACTTTGGGGTTGTGCATGAACCACTGTATGAAAGATGGACTGTGTGCTATGGAATTTGTAAACGCATGGAGCGACACTGCAAGAGGCTTGGAATTAAAGATCCCTCCATTTCTTGACCGAACCATACTCAAAGCACGCGAGCCTCCTATTATAGAGTTTCCACACCATGAATTTGCAGAGATTGAAGACGTATCAGATACCACAAAACTATACGAGGAACAAGACATACTCTACAAGTGCTTCTGTTTCGATCCCGAGAAGCTGAAGCTCCTCAAGAAAAAGGCCATGGAAGATCGCGTTCTTCAAAGGTGCTCTACTTTTGAAGCCCTTTCTGCTTTTGTATGGAGATCTCGAACTGAAGCCTTGAGGATGAAACCTGATCAACAAACCAAGCTTCTCTTCGCTGTTGATGGACGGTCCAGATTCGTCCCTCCAATACCAGAAGGCTACTTCGGAAACGCCATGGTGTTGACAAATTCACTGTGTGAGGCGGGTGAGTTATTGACGAATCCTCTATCATTCACTGTTGGGTTGGTTCAGCAGGCCATTGATATGGTTACAGATCGGTACATGAGATCAGCTATAGACTATTTTGAAACGACGAGAGCTAGGCCCTCCTTAGCAGCGACGCTTCTGATCACAACTTGGACTAGGTTGTCTTTCCACACCACAGATTTTGGATGGGGACAACCTCTGTGTTCTGGGCCTGTGACCTTGCCTGAGAAAGAGGTCATCTTGTTCCTGTCTCATGGGGAAGAGAGGAAGAACGTAAATGTTCTTCTGGGTTTGCCTGCTTCTGCCATGGAAACCTTTGAAGCACTGATGCAGTTATGAAAATCTGCGAACCGTTATTCTTGATTGATTTTCATTATAAATGTTACACGTGCGTCCAATGAAAGGCATCTGCTAGTTTAGTTAAGCCCATGTTTGCGTCTGCTATAAATTAATGTTCTGTTGTTCATAATTGTGCTGTTGTTAATTATTGGGGAATAATCCTGTTCTCGTGGATCTAATTGTTAAACTTGGAATATGAAGTATAATATATAGAAGTGGTGTTCACTTCACTTGAATTACCATATTTGTATTTAGTCCAAAAAAAAAAAAGGAATTACCGTATTTAATTTGTATTTCTGACCTAGTCCATCATTTTTAATAAACGTTAAATTAAACTAATCTTAACTCTCTCGGACGATTTAAAATCCTCTAGAATTATTCAATTTTAAAAAATCATATCTAGGAAATAAAAAATGAACAGAATAGTGACATTTATTTCATTTTTATGCAATATATTGATTAAATTAACATTTCGTTTTCTCTGATTTGAGGTTTTTTATTAATTAATTTGAAACATATCAGAATATTTATTCATTTATCTCGTTTAAGAAATACACTAAATTGTCATGTCCAGTGTCCGCAGTCCATTTACTCAGATAGTCAGATTGACACATGGAGCAATGTTTTTATTTTTTAATAGACCTTTCCATCCGAACGGGAAAAAAAATCTATTTTAGAGAAATAAGTCCTTGTAAGATAAATAAAATTATTAGATTTTAATTTCTGGTCACATCGAAGTTCAATTGATAATTAAGCGTGAGTTAAAAAATTTTAAAATTATGTTTATCGACGTTCAAATTTTGTTTGGAAAAACCTTATTTTATCGATATAATTAATTGCAAGAAAATTTGGAACAATTGAGATACAGAAGAATGTTTGAACAATGTCATCGATATTAAAGTGGGGGTGCACGTAGCTAGATTTCCCCTCTCTTTGGTGAAGAAAAGCTTTGCTAAGTTCTGCATGAAAAATATCCTTTTTAGACCAATTATCTATATTAACATTATCAATATGTATAATAAAATGTCTAATAAATTATACTATTTATAAATACATAAATTAGCTTGATTATCTTAAATTTTAAAAATTGAACTATTATATATGATTACTCAAAAATTTGAAGAAGGATACACACATGCACTAACTAATCAGTATATCCTATATAAACTTCTTTTTTTTTTTTTTGCCAAAATATCCTGCAATAATTTGAAAGGGGAAAAAAAGGTAACGAATCAAACCAATATGTACGAACTTTAAAAAAGCAGATATAGAATTGTCTTGGTAACAAATTAAATTGAAAAATTAAACATTTAATTAGAACTCTATGCCAGAGAGAACTCGGAGAAGGAATTAAAAAAAAATCAACTAAGAAAGACTTGGCTTCCTATCAATGACTGAATTAATGAAAACTTAGATCTTATTACTTTTAATCATACACCTTCAGAATACAAATCCCTCATAAAATTTGATATGATCTGATTTTCATTCATCTATCACGTGGTTTTCCGTGTACTAATATTCAAAAAGAAAAAAGAAAAAACAAAGAAAATCACCTTGCAGACCCAAGAATCGTCAATGTCAATCTAAAATGCCAAAAATATAAAGAAATCGAACCTTCAAAGTATAGAATCATTAGCCAGTCACTCATGAAATATGAAAAAGAAAATCGATTTCTCCAACGTATCTACAAGGACATCTAAGCGCCGCGTTTGAGGTTAAGCTTAAGAACTCTTTGGAATCTTGAAAAGCCGGCTTTCCCAACTCCGTTTACAAGACCGACAAGATGACGTAGAACTATCGGAAACAGAGGAATCAAAATCAGCAATCATTATCTCAGCCAATGCCTCGCAGAACACATCAACGTCGCAAGGAAGACATATAGGGCCACCATTATTATGGATCGACTTGCCATACTCATTCTCAGCATCTTCGAGCAGAGCCATGAAGCGTGGGTGATTGGCGTGCCCAATCTTGATCGCGAATCTCTGCCTCTCCGGACCGACGCAAACTGCAAAGCAACCGTGTGGAGCCACTCTGCTTTGTTTCGTCTTCGTCGACTGTCTTTCTGGCACTATCATGTTGTGATTACGTAACAAGGTGTAGCCACCGCGCTCATCCTCGACGTGGTGTTGCCGGAAGCAGCAACAGTCACCCCAAATCTTCTGAAACTTTCTTGTCAGAGTCTCCATTGAATATAATATCAAAGAGATAGTGGTGAGGACATGGAAACGTGAGGGCCTTCCATGTGTGTTTTATATACATACATACATACATACATACATACATATATATATATATATATAGGATTTGCGCATTAATCTTCTATTGAGCCTTGGACAATATTATTTAAATTTTATATTTTTAAAAATGACTTTTTTTTCTATGAGTTAATAATTCTGTATATTTTGCATTGTTTGGGATAAAATATAAGACTCAGTAGAAAATAATAAATTTTAATTTATTAAATTATCTCACCGTCTGGAAGATTGAAATAGGATATGTACTGTGTATATATCTTTTTGGGCCCCTTTTCCAAGACGTGCTCTAGATTTTCTCCTTTTTTTTTCGTATATTCCAGCAAGTATATGATTCCCGTTGGTGGCTTCTATATATATGTATATATCAGTTTTTTTTTTTTAATCACCATGTCCTAGTACGCTATTGGATTTTGAATTGTGAATGATTTTAAGCAACTGTTATGGTGTCGGCACTTCCTATTTTTAGGAGGAAAGGTTAACAGCTGATAGATATATATTATATATCAGGCCAATTGCAAAAAGAAGATCATGGAGATATATATATATATATATAGATAGATCATTGAGCTAATTAATACCTTGTTTCCAAAACAATATTTAGATCAAAAAGAATTAATATTATCCAACAAAAACTGTCCTGTCTGTCTTTATTTTTTAGGGGTAAAAATTATGAATTCATATTATTTTAAATTTTAGATGTTATAGATGTTAATCAATTATCGATACAATATTTGCCAATACAAGAAAGTATGATTAATTATATACTATACAAATAAAATCTATATATAATAATAATAATAGGTCTTGCTATGAAGTAAAATTACATTGGATCATTGGCCGATAATGGAGGCAAAGCGGGTGCTTCCCCTCCAGGAATCTCAGAATCCTTTATAAAAACATGCAAATTTATTTATTTGAAAAAATGTTAGTACAAATTTTTGCCCCCAATTTTTTATCATTTAAAATAGGGATGAAAATAGGCTAAGTCGGGTTAAACTTTAACCAAATAGGGTTGAGCTTATGTGAGGCTTGATCCTAGCTTAAAGCTTAAATAAGGCTTTTTTCATGATTTAGGTTTGAATCTATTTAAAACCTAACTTGGCTTAAAAATTTATTTAAAAACTTAATTAAAAGTAAGCTTTTTAAATAGGTTTATATTTTAGTTTTCAATGTTTCAAATATACTTTGAGACTATTATATTATATAATATATAACATATATCAATTACAATATATAATAATTAAAAGTATTTACTAACATTAAAATTAATATGTTAGTCCAATATGATTGAAAATATAATTAAAAATAAAAAAATAGATTAATTAAAAATCAAATTGTGAAATCGATGTGTTAGTAATATACTACATAATAAATGTGTGTGTGTAAATAGGCTGACTTGTTAGGCTCGTAGGCTAGGCCTTAAAAAATAGGCCTGATGTATTTAATTAAACAGGCTTAATTAAAAACCTAATTTGACTTGAGTTTATTAAGTAAATAGTGTAGGCTGGGCTTGAAGTAGGTCAAGTTGTAGACCCCTATAAAACATATTTTCTCAGCAGATTTGGAAGAAGATTCAGATGAGTTTGACACATAGGCAGAGTTATTAAGCTACAATTTGTGATATTTTCATGCACTATTAATTAATATACTAAAACAGGGCACACAATGCAACCATATATAGCCCATTCAAATTGTTTTGGATGCAACCATTGTGGATTAGATCTACCGGAAGGCTAGTTCCGATTAGTCGAATATTTCAGTGCAAAAAGGATATTGTTAAATGATACGTGTGGATAAAAATCAATATTCAACATGCATCATTAACTATATATAAAGAATTTACACGAGCACTGGCAGATAAAAGGGGATCAAGGGGTCAATTCCATTGTTTGTTTTGTTGGTAAACATTGCCTCTCTCGAAAGAAAGAAGAAAAGAAATAATTCTTTTGCTGCTTTTATGCAGTGTTTGCTTTGTTGGTGCATGCCATTCCATTCTATTAAACAATTCCACTTTCATGCAATACTGTTACAGCTTCTAAGTCTCCACACCTCTCTAGCCAGTTTCAATATGTAGTTTTATATAAAGTATAGTTTATTTTTTAGAAAATGGCCCCCTCCCTCCCTTTCCAGGTCCGCCCAGTGATAAAATTCATTCGATATAATTCACTGATTGTTTAATTTATCTCCAAAAAGTTGAACTATATATATATATATATAGATAATGATTCCTTAAAAGTTAAATATAATATGAGACTTACATTGAAAAATGTACAGAATCAGACTGATGAACTAACAAGCTTTAGTTTAACCACAGATTGAACTATTTTAAAGGATAGTTGAACGGCAATACAGAAGACAGTTTAAAAAAGCGATATGTCTAACTATACAGATATTTATGAGTGATGGTTGATCCTAAACTTAAGAGCTGCTGTGAGAATATTGAAAAGCGGGCGAGCCCAACTGCGTTTATCTGGAACAGAGGTCTGAATCTCAGCCAATGTCCGGCAGAACACATCAACGTGGCAGGGAAGGCATATAGGGCCATCGTGATGTACGGAGGAGCACGAACCATATTCATTCTCAGCATCGTCAAGCAGAGTCCTAAAGCGTGGGTGATTGGCGTGCTCGAGCTTCAAGACGAATCTCTGCCTCTGCGGACCGACGCAGATGGTGAAGTAGCCGCGTCGAACCACTCGGCTCTGTCCCCGAATCTTCTGGAACATTCTCCTCGCAGCCTCCATCGAACAACAAGCTAAGCACGAGCACTGACGATAGATTTCGGAGACGACGGTACGTCCATGTATGGGAACTAGCCCGGAAGGGAGGATAAAGCTGGACAGAAAAGCAATCAGAGAGAGCCTTATATCTTCCCATGTGTGTAATTTATATATCTAGCGAGAGAACATGAGGAATTTTGATTCACACTAGTTGACCTATTCTTCCATATTTGGGATTTTCCTTCTCGTATCCTGGATGTTGCTGGTTTTTGAATGGTTGATCCTTCAACTTGCACCTCGTGCGTTTAGATGTATTGATGATTGAGTTTATCAATATCGTTTTTTCCTCCCTGATAAAGTTTTTATTTTCAAAACAAGTTAGGATATTGATGTCATTCTTCGTTAGAATCTTATAATATTTCTTTATCTTTAGGGTAAAAACTATGAATTCAGTTCATTTTAAATTTGATATATATTATTAATTACTTGATGTTAATCAATTGTATTATTATGTAATATGTAACGTTTTCATATTATCAAAGTGAGATGTAAAATATATAGTCATGAATAATGAAAGAAAAATTTATCTAATCTAATTACATAAATAAATATATACTCCCTCTATTTGATATTATATATAAGTCATTTTTAATGAAATTACACTCCAATGAATTATTTATCTGTCCTAAAAATGTATTCTCTTTTCATATTTACCTTTTTTTAATATGATGTCTTAATTAGTTAGAAATCTTATTAATTATAATCCTTAATTAATAATATTTTTAAAAAAATATATTTTTATTAATATCTTATCTTATAAAAAATGTTTTATATTTTTAACGAATAGTACGTAGTTTTACTCATCTTTTATCAGAAAGAGGTTTTATAATATATCTTTAGATTTTAAAATATTTTAAGGCAATTTAAATTTTTAAAACAAAAATATAAAATCATAAGAGTAAGAAATACGTATATAATTTAAACGTCCAAAAATTTTTAGTGACCCCGGGGTTTTACCCCTCATATCCGTGGGGAGTTATGGCACAGCATGATTGAAAATTAAAGTCAAATGCTTGGATGGGATAGGAGAAATATACGTTGGCCGTCAGTGGTCCCGAAGCTGCTGAAGAGGAATAATCAACGAAGAACAAATAATGGCTGACCCACGACGGTTACATTTTGTTAAATTGTGAATGAATATTAAAATACACATGTTTTTTAGTTGGTTGGCTAGTCAGTTTTCTTCACTCCTCTTGTGGTGATGGTCAGCTTCAACTGCTAATTAAAAAAGTAATAGTATTATAAGAAATAAATAAATATTTTGTTGGCCGAAATTGTAAAATATGCTATATACGCCAAAAGATGCGATTAAGGACCCTGAATAGTTTCAAAATTTGGATCTTGAAAATGAAAATTAATAAATCCGAATGACCCATTTGTTTTCAATGAGCGGGAATTTGAATTTTCGTTTAACAAGGCATTGAAATTTTCAGTCAATAAAGATAAACATGCTTGTTTTTATTAACTTTTTCCATGACTTTTTAGTCAAAGAGAGCATGCGTGTTAATTGATCTGGGAAAAAAAAAACATGTGCTAACTAATTCCTTTTGCAATTTTTTATACGTTTATCTGCTATCGAGTGCTATTATACCGAATTTAAGTATCATTGTTGAGCTTAGTTATTGGTGCTTTTTCAACATATGCTTTTCTTGCTTTTTTTGTTCAAGCCTCCGATCCTACTTATGAGAATTTACTTCTATATTCTATCCAGCTATCATCATTCTTTTTCCTCCCCAAAAAT